>NC_068309.1:24627710-24927710 GCF_025860055.1 Xyrauchen texanus | reverse complement strand
TATATATATATATATATATATATATATATATATATATATATATATATATATATATATATATTCTATGTATATTATATATATTATTTTTACTATCTATATCTTGCTGCTTTTTTGTATTGCTTTTGTAATGCTGTGCACTGGAAGCTCCTGTCCTCAAGACAAATTCCTTGTATGTGTAAGCATACATGGCAATAAAGCTAATTCTGAAAGTTCATTTTCACTGTATTGATCATTTATTTCACATTCTGTTACTCTTCTCAACAACCTGTCTCATGTATATATGTGTTAGATTAGATTTATGTTTATAATAGCAATAAAGTTTGTTTGTATTCAAAGATGATTTGACTGTGGTATATTTTGATAAATAATCTCATTTATCGTTTTTAAAAGATTTAGCATCAAAACTGTACCTAAATACATGTGATAATATTCTCCATAATCCATGAGAATACGATTACTCCAATAAGAGAATTAATCATAATTTCCTTAAGATAATTCCTTACAGTAGAAAACAGTTGTAACAGCAGTATTATGATTTTAATAGTGGAGAATTTTATTCAGACAAGTAATCTAGTTTTCATTTGTCTAATTTATAATTGTTGTCGAACGTGACTAATTCCACTATATTTCATTACAAAATAATGTAATATAAGGACAGTTAATTTAGTTCATACCTCACATATTTCTAGACCCTAAATTCCCTTATATATAATGGTGTGAGAATACGGGCACTTTAACGGTTCCATTCTAAATTCATCAGTACAAGGTCCTCCCCTTTGGCCTGTTCCTATCCCCTTGCATCTTCACGAAGGTCGCAGAGGCAGCTCTTGCCCTATTAAGGGAAGTGGGCATTCTCATACTCAATTACCTCGACGACTGGCTGATTCTAGCACACTCTTGTGAGTTGCAGTGCGCACACAGGGACCTGGCGCTCAGGCAGCTCTGCCGTTTAGGGCTTCGGGTCAACTGGGTAAAGAGCAAGCTCTCCCCTGTTCAGAGCATCTCTTTTCTCGGGAAGGAGTCTCCACGATAGCACGCCTCACGAGTGAGTGCGCACAGTTGGTGCTGAACTACCTGAAGTCATTCAAGTGGAGTGCGGCGGTCCCACTGAAACGGTTTCAGAGGCTCCTGGGGTATATGAAATCCTCGGTGATGGCTGCTAGGGATGATGCATATGATACCGTTCCAGCAACATGGCGACAGTGGCATATATAAAACCGCCAAGGTGGCTTACGTCAGGAGTCGCATGCCACAACTCGCCCAGCAGCGACTTAGGTCGCTGGAGCCACTCACATCCCAAGCAGCCTCAGCTTCTCGGGAATCCTCCCACGCACACAGCAGGCCCCGGGGGCTGCGCAAATAAGCATTCCCTCCAGTGAGCCTACTTGCAGAGACCCTATGCAAGGTCAGGGAGGACGAGGAACAAGTCACCCTCGTGGCCCCCATACTGGCCTACACAGACTTGGTTCTCGGACCTCACGCTCCTCGAAACAGTGCCTACCTGGCAAATTCCAGAAGGAATTCCTGAGAGAGGAAGGACCTCATCTGGCACCCATGCTCTGACCTTTGGAATCTCCATGTCTGGCCCCTTGATGGCCTGCAGAAGATTTAAGTGGCCTACCACTGGCAGTGGTAGACACGGTCACTCAGGCCAAAGCTCCCTCTACGAGGCAGCTATTTGCCCTGAAGTGGCGTTTGTTAACAAATTGGTGTTCTTCCCGAGGGAGATGTGCAGTCGGTCAGTGCTTTCCCTCCTGCGAGAGAGGCTGGAGCATAATTTCCCATCATGCTTGCAGTTGGGAAAGGAAAAGAACACCTTCCCCAATGCTTACAGGTGAAACTCGAAAAATTAGAATATCGTGCAAAAGTTCATTAATTTCAGTAATTCAACTTAAAAGGTGAAACTAATATATTATATAGACTCATTACAAGCAAAGTAAGATATTTCAAGCCTTTATTTGATATAATTTTGATGATTATGGCTTACAGCTTATGAAAACCCCAAATTCGGAATCTCAGAAAATTAGAATATTGTGAAAATGTTCAGTATTGTAGGCTCAAAGTGTCACACTCTAATCAGCTAAACACCTGCAAAGGGTTCCTGAGCCTTTAAATGGTCTCTCAGTCTGGTTCAGTTGAATTCACAATCATGGGAAAGACTGCTGACCTGACAGTTGTGCAGAAAACCATCATTGACACCCTCCACAAGGAGGGAAATACTCAAAAGGTAATTGCAAAAGAAGTTGGATGTTCTCAAAGTGCTGTATCAAAGCACATTAATAGAAAGTTAAGTGGAAGGGAAAAGTGTGGAAGAAAAAGGTGCACAAGCAGCAGGGATGACCGTAGCCTGGAGAGGATTGTCAGGAAAAGGCCATTCAAATGTGTGGGGGAGCTTCACAAGGAGTGGACTGAGGCTGGAGTTACTGCATCAAGAGCCACCACACACAGACGGGTCCTGGACATGGGCTTCAAATGTCAAACGTCTTACCTGGGCTAAAGAAAAAAAGAACTGGTCTGTTGCTCAGTGGAAACCAAGGTCCCAGAGTCTGGAGGAAGAATGGAGAGGCACACAATCCAAGATGCTTGAAGTCCAGTGTGAAGTTTCCACAGTCTGTGTTGGTTTGGGGAGCCATGTCATCGGCTGGTGTTGGTCCACTGTGCTTTATTATGTCCAGAGTCAACGCAGCCGTCTACCGGGACATTTTAGAGCACTTCATGCTTCCTTCAGCAGACAAGCTTTATGGAGATGCTGACTTCATTTTCCAGCAGGACTTGGCACCTGCCCACACTGCCAAAAGTACCAAAACCTGGTTCAATGACCATGGTATTACTGTAATTGATTGGCCAGCAAACTCGCCTGACCTGAACCCCATAGAGAATCTATGGGGCATTGCCAAGAGAAAGATGAGAGACATGAGACCAAACAATGCAGAAGAGCTGAATTCCGCTATTGAAGCATCTTGGTCTTCCATAACACCTCAGCAGTGCCACAGGCTGATAGCATCCATGCCACGCCGCATTGAGGCAGTAATTAATGCAAAAGGGGCCCAAACCAAGTACTGAGTACATATGCATGATTATACTTTTCAGAGGGCCGACATTTCTGTATTTAAAATCCTTTTTTTTATTGATTCATGTAATATTCTAATTTTCTGAGATTCTGAATTTGGGGTTTTCATAAACTGTAAGCCATAATCATCAAAATTATATCAAATAAAGGCTTGAAATATCTTACTTGGCTTGTAATGAGTCTATATAATATATTAGTTTCACCTTTTAAGTTGAATTACTGAAATTAATGAACTTTTGCACGATATTCTAATTTTTCGAGTTTCACCTGTATAATGGCGTTAGATTGCCCCAGCCGAATCGAATACTTCGTGGACAGAAAACAGAGAGAAAAGGCCGCAGCTGGCCTTTATGTCGCTAGTTACGTCACTTCCCCCCCTACATGGAACTACATTTATGTCTTGTGGGGCATTGGGGGAGGTTACGTGCAGACTGTTGCACCTGCTATTACGCACTCAGCAGTTTGCTTGCACCTGCATCGGAAGTTCACGTAACACGTTTCAGCTGTTGTGGCATTTTCTTTAGGGTCCCCTAGTGTCACTACATCAACACAATGTCGAGTGAGTGACAGAGGGGGAATGTCTCAGTTACTGTTGTAACCTCCGTTCCCTGATGGAGGGAACAAGACTTCGTGTCCCTCTTGCCACAATGTTGTACTATCCGCTGAAATGGCCGTGACCTTGTCTCTGCTCCTCAGCACAAAACCTGAATGAGTGGCCGCATTTCAGCTCCTTTAATACCCGTAGCCCGGGGGAGTGGCATACAAATTCCACTTGCCAATTCTCATTGACCTTTTTGGGCTCCCAAGAGTGAACACTACTGTCACTACATCAAGACAACGTCTCAATCCCTCCATCAGGGAATGGAGGTTACAACGGTAACCGAGACGTTTGTCATTAGGTAGCAGGACAGGTGATCAGTAAAGTAACACCCACCTGTCAAAGACACCTAATATGTTTTTATTCTCCCTCACTCATTGCTTCTCTCTCTCAGTCTGTTCTAATGGAGTCTCCCAGCATCTGAAAAGCTGGCCTGACAGTAATCAGATTTGTTCATCCTGCAAAAGTGCTCGGAGATAAAAGCGTCTGAGGCTTTCCACACTTTGACCAATTACAAAGAGGCAAAGGGATAGAGAGCGAGTCCTATCCACTTTATCATTATCACAGTGTCGGTCTCAGCACAGCGTTCAAATGAACATGAAAATAAAGTGAAGATCACTCATCTGTTTAGTCACTCTGCTGATCTGAGAGGTTGGTATCATCAGGCAGGTGCATTTGATGCTGGAATGTTTAGAAGGACACAGCAGGTACAGCACTTCCATTAAAGAGCATCTGTCACAACCCCAACAAAAGAAGTCAAACAGAGTCATCAAATGAAAATCCACAGAGCAAAAACTTCATTAAAATGTTAATAACCATTATGCTGAAACATTGTTTCGCCATCGACAACCGCTCCAAATTAGCTTGATTGACTGAAAAAAGGGGTTTCAGACAGTCAACGACCAATTCGCCACTTGAAAATAAATTTTCGCTAATGACTGCTTTTTCAACGTTATTTAAAATTAATTTTAAATAGCAGTTTCATTTACATGCAGAGATGTGGCAATAAATAACACCTCACAAAAACAGTGAAATAACTCTTTTGAATGACATATGTAGAATATTATAAAGATACAAATACAAAGAGAGTGTGGTAACATTTTACAATAATGATCCATTTGTTAACATTAGTCAGACACAGACCAATAAAAGGGCAGGGAGAGTGTTCAGGAAACACTATTTTTTCCTATTCCATTTGATACCAAAGAAAGTATACACTTTACTCTTTAAACAGAAGAATATATTAAGAGATACAATACTTAGCTCAACATTGGTCCAAAAAAGATTTTGAAAAGTCAAAAAAAGTGGGGGATTAAGCAGAGACCTTTACCATTGACCAAACCCAGAAACAAGACACTGGTGGATGGAATCTGGGATCAATTATTTAGATCTTGATATGAGAACTGCAGAGAATCCCATGCTTTCTAAACTGCAAAACAGAGTGCTGTATAAAAGGATAGGATCTGGGTTTATACCCCCAAATTTGTAAACACAGTGTTTTTGTAACAAAACATTGCTGTTTGTTGCGAGGTGGCCGCAGTTGTAGCAGGCAGGCGGCACAGTTGCTTTATTTGAGTTGTGCGAACTGCAAGCATGATGGGAAATGACTGACTGATGACACAGCTTAATGCTCATTGGCTTAAACAAGCATGATGTTTTGTTATCTTCTGAAACGTTTTTATGTGTATAAATTATATGTGAATATTCCCAACACTATGACAATCTCTGTATGGGATATGTGATAGGTATCATACTTACGTGCCACCTGCCTGCTCCAACTGTGGCCGCCTCACTCTCGCAGGAGTATTTTTGAACTACATGGTCATGATATCACAGCAAGTTGGACAGATTTCTTACCGGCATGCACTGTCAGTGATCACCAATGATTGGTTCTGCACAGAACTTGCCCATCTCAAACAAGCCTAATGAAATGCATGCTGTTTTTCTTCAATCATTGGATTGAATCACAAGCAGAGAATGTGAAACATAAGTAGTCTACTGTCGCTCACATGTCTCAAGTTTTAAAAATGCACTCTTTTAACAATTTAAAATGTTTTCACTGTAATGTTCTAATTGCAAAATAGACTGCAGCAGATGAAAGTTGAGTTTTTAAATTTGATTTGATACCAAGTATGTGAACACTGATGATTTTTTATATAAAACAAAGCATTTGTTTTTTAGCCAAACTCAAATGGCCCACATGTTGGCCAGTGACAGTTAACAGGTTTAAAATGGGTGTGTAAGATGGCCTCTGTAACACCCCCATTTTCACCTACAGTCACCAAAATCAGGAGGTATATAGTTCTCATCAAGCTAGAGAACTTTCATAATTATAGTCATTAGGTCAGCCCAACAGGAAGTTGGCCATTTTGGATTTTTTAATTATTGCAGTTTCTTAACTTTTAAATACACTTCCTAGGGGATTCATGAGACTGTCACTGCATTTAGAATCAGAATCAGAATCAGCTTTATTGCCAAGTATGCTTACACATACAAGGAATTTGTCTAGGTGACAGGAGCTTCCAGTCAACAACAATACAAACAATACCAAAAACAGCAGCAAGACATAGGTAATTAAAAACAAAAAAGAACACAAAATAAATAATTATACATATACATACATACACTCACCTTCATACATACCCACATACACACGTAGTGCAAATCTAATACAATCTGTTATATAAAGAACAAAAACCTGTATATTATGTACAGAGCAATGCAAGTAATGCAGAAGTGGATAAGTTGGATAATATAAATTTAAATTAAAATTAAACTGTGTATTGCACATAATAATTGCTCAATGGGGCAATTTAACTGTTCATTAGATGGATGGCCTGAGGGAAAAAACTGTTCCTGTGTCTGACGGTTCTGGTGCTCAGTGCTCTGAAGCGCCGGCCAGAAGGCAACAGTTCAAAAAGGTAGTGGGCAGGGTGAGTGGGGTCCAGAGTGATTTTACCAGCCTTTTTCCTCACTCTGGAAGTGTATAGTTCTTGAAGGGGGGGCAGGGGGCAACCAATAATCCTCTCAGCAGACCGAACTGTCCTTTGTAGTCTTCTGATGTCTGATTTCGTAGCTGCACCAAACCAGACAGTTATTGAAGTGCAGAAGACAGACTCAATGACTGCTGAGTAGAACTGTTTCAGCAGCACTGGTGGCAGGTTGAACTTCCTCAGCTGGCGAAGGAAGTAAAACCTCTGCTGGGCCTTTTTCACAATGGAGTCGATGTGTATCTCCCACTTCAGGTCCTGTGAGATGGTAGTGCCCAGGAACCTGAATGACTCCACTGCTGCCACAGTGCTGTTTAGAATGGTGAGGGGGGACAATGTTGGGGTGTTCCTCCTAAAGTCCACAATCATCTCCACTGTTTTGAGCGTGTTCAGCTCCAGGTTGTTTTGACTGCACCAGACAGCCAGCCGTTCAACCTCCTTTCTATATGCAGACTCAACATAATCTTGGATGAGGCTGATGACAGTGGTGTCATCTGCAAACTTCAAGAGCTTGACAGAGGGGTCCTTGGTGGTGCAGTCATTGGTGTACAGGGAGAAGAGTAGTGGGGAGAGCACACATCCCTGGGGGGCACCAGTGCTGATGGTACAGGTGGTGGAAGTGAATTTTCCCTGCCTCACAAGCTGCTGCCTGTCCGTCAGAAAGCTGGTAATCCACTGACAGGTAGAGGTGGGAACAGGGAGTTGGTTTAACTTATTCCGGAGTATATCTGGTATGATTGTGTTGAAAGCCGAGCTGAAGTCCACAAAAAGGATCCTTACGTATGTCCCCGGTCTGTCCAGATGTTGCAGGATATGATGCAAACCCATGTTGACTGCATCATCCACAGACCTGTTTGCTCGATAAGCAAATTGAAGGGGGTCCAGAAAGGGTCCAGTGATGTCCTTCAGGTGGGCCAACACCAGTCTCTCAAATGACTTCATGACCACAGATGTCAGGGCTGACAGGTCTGTAGTCATTAAGTCCTGTGATTTTAGGTTTCTTAGGGACGGGGATAATGACTGAGCGTTTGAAGCAGCATGGGACTTCACACTGCTCCAGTGATCTATTGAAGATCTGAGTGAAGATGGGGGCCAGTTGGTTAGCACAGGAACGAAGGCAAGCTGGTGAGATGCCATCTGGTCCTGGAGCCTTCCTTGTCCTTTGCTTCCGAAAGACACGGCACACATCGTCCTCACAGATCTTGAGTGCAGGTAGTGTAGCAGGAGGGGGAGGAGGGGGTTGCAGGAGGTGTTAATGGTTGTGTGAAATGAAGGTCCGAGTGCATGTGGGGTGTGAAATCGGGCCTTTCAAATCTGCAGTAAAACACATTCAGGTCAGTCAGCCAGTCGTTGGTCCGCCACAGGGTTGGGGGTAGGAGTCCTGTAATTAGTAAGTTGTTTCAGGCCACTCCACACTGATGCAGGGTCGTTAGCTGAAAACCTGCTTTTCAGCTTCTCAGAGTAGCTTCTTTTAGCCACTCTGATTTCCTTATTCAGTGTGTTCCTGGCCTGATTATACAAGACTCTATCCCCACCCCTGTAAGCCTCCTCTTTGGCATGACGAAGCTGTCTGAGTTTTCCTGTGAACCATGGTTTATCATTGTTGAATGACAAAAATGTCCTAGTAGGGATGCACGTATCCTCACAGAAACTGATGTATGATGTAACAGTATCTGTGAGCTTGTCCAGGTCTGTAGCTGCAGCTTCAAAAACACTCCAATCAGTGCAGTCAAAGCAGGCTTGTAGTTCCAGCTCTGCTTCAATAGTCCATCTCCTTATAGTCCTTACAACTGGCTTTGTTGATTTTAATTTCTGCCTGTAGGTCGGGAGAAGATGAACCAGACAGTGATCAGAGAGTCCCAAAGCTGCACGTGGGACAGAGCGATATGCATCCTTTAATGTTGTATAGCAGTGATCCAATATATTCCTGTCTCTGGTGGGGCATGTAATGTGCTGTCTGTATTTGGGCAGTTCGCGTGTGAGATATGTTTTGTTAAAGTCCCCAAGAATAATAATGACTGAGTCTGGGTATTGTTGTTCTGTGTCTGAGATTTGATCAGCCAGCTGTTGCAGCGCTAAGTTCCCAGACGCGTTTGGAGGAATGTAAACACTCACCAGAATAAACGAAGAAAACTCCCGCGGCGAGTAGAACGGCTTACAGTTAATAAAGAACGCTTCCAGATTAGGACAGCACATCCTCTTTAGTGTTGTTACATCTGTACACCAACTTTCGTTGATGCAAAAGCATGTTCCACCGTCTCTCGTTTTCCCCGTTAACTCCGCGATGCGATCTGCTCTGAACAGCTGGAAGCCCGGCAGATGTAATGCGCTGACCGGAATGGCTTCACTCAGCCAGGTTTCAGTGAAGCACAGTGCAGCAGAGTTTGAAAAGTCCTTATTAGTATGTGTGAGGAGATGTAGTTCGTCCGTTTTATTGGGAAGAGAGCGGAGATTTGCGAGATGAATGCTCGGCAGTGCTGTTCGAACGCCGCACTGACAGAGTTTAACCAGCGTGCCAGCTCGTCTCCCTTGCCTGCGTCTCGTAGCGCATCTAAACAACACAGCAGCGCCTCCAAATAAAATGTCCAGCAAAACGTCCGAATATTGAAAAATTGGGAAAAGATTATCTGGTATGTGCTGCCGAATGTTCAGCAGTTCGTCCCTGGTAAAACTGATTGGTAAAAGATTGCTAAACACAGGACAAACTAACAAAAACAACAAAAGAATTGAAGAGCTCCAAACCGAGGCGGCCATCTGCGGCACCATGTTGTATTAGAAAATATTATGCCAAAACATTGATGATGCTAAATTGTGAACAGATTTTTGATACACTGAACGGTGTTGTCATGGCAATTATTCAATTAATGGTGAAAATGGGAAACAGGAAGTGTCATATCTTCTGTGTGCAATGTGTGATTTTCATCAAAACTGAGATTTATGTTTATTCTTGGGGGCAAAACACATGGATGTAACAATTTTGGGACACAGCCATAGAGACTTTATAATATTACTTGCGTATCTTCTGCGCTCAGTGTGTGATTTAGATTAAGTTTTCATTAAACATTATTTTGACTGTTCAGCTGGTTCCTGCCTCCTCCTTGCCCATTTTAAACCCTGTTACACACAGACCATTTAAAATGATCTTTTACTAGAGCTACTCGTTGCTGTGTGATTTCAACTGCCGTGTATTACGGGCATGCCGTTGCTATTTTGCTAGCCATCTTAAACTGATCTTTAACTTTATATGTTGTTCTTTTGATAAACACAGTTAACAGATAAACACAGTTACACATACTAAGACTATACATAACAGACTGCACATGTGCGAGAAGTTGATGAAAGAATGATCCTTTCTAGACATAACCGATTCTTCGATCTAGCAAATTCAACAAATCTCCACATTATTTGGGGTAGCATGCCATATTTTATAATTCCTTCAAATTTTCAACAAAAAACGTAAATCTAAAGGAATCCCATCACTTTCCTTCATGTTTGACAGTGGCAAAACAATGCTTGAAAATCCTGAATCAGTTGCAACATATCCAAATGCACAGCAGCTATTGTATCATCTCCATAGTAACAGTGTAGCATTTGCTCCACATTGTGTGTTCACTATCAAAATCCTTCTAAACTTTCGTGGGACGGCAGACAGCACATATACATCACAGCTAACATAATCTTAACCTTGCGTGCTGCGAATGAGAAAACTCATTGAGAAAAATGTGAAAACACGCATTTATACAAGGAATCCTTAACATTCACTTAAAATCCCCATTAGCCCACATAATAAAATGTGATTAGAATTTGAAGTGCTATTAATACAGTAGGCTACAAATCTGAAAATGGCACTTATATGCTGAAAGTAAATATAAAAATTTATATATGCAATATACATAATACGATAAAAATTATAATATTCATATATGTAACATGTAAACACTTGTGGAATTTAAATGAGTCCATAAATGCTCAAACATATGAACTCTAACTGTATTGTTTGTATATGGCCATATACCAGATTTAAATATCAGACAATTTAATTATGGCAACAGGCCTAATTATTGAATAAACATATGTGTTTTTAGTCTACAGATTTATTGTTTGTCTATTTTAACCTTAGATACGTTTTCTTGCATTCACTGAGACAAAACATATTTCAATACCCAAAGGCTTCACCTAAATGTATGGTATTTTTGTGTGCGTTTTGTATTTTATTTTGGTTGCTAAATGCATATTCAGTTATTATGCACTAAAATAAAGTTGAAGTCAGAAGTTTGCATACACTTAGGTTGAAGTCATTAAAACAAATTTTTTTAACCACTCTACAGATTTAATATTAGCTAAATATAGTTTTGGCAAGTATTTAGGACATCTACTTTGTGCATGGCACAAGTAATTTTTCCAAAAATTGTTTACAGACAGACAGTTTCACTTTTAATTAACTATATCACAATTCCAGTGGGTCAGAAGTTTACATACGCTAAATGAACTCTGCCTTTAAGCAGCTTGGAAAATTCCAGAAAATTTAGTCAAGCCTTTAGGCAATTAGCTGCTGATAGGTGTAGTACTATATTGGAGGTGTACCTGTGGATCTATTTTAAGGCCTACTTTCAAATTCAGTGCCTCTTTGCTTGACATCAAGGGAAAAATCAAAAGAAATCAACAAGTCTGGTTCATCCTTGGGAGCAATTTCCAAACACCTGAAGGTACCGCGTTCATCTGTACAAACAATAGTATGCCAAGTATAAATGCCATGGATCACACAGCCATCATACCATTCAGGAAGGAGGCGCATTCTGTCACCTTGATATGAACGTAATTTGGTGCGAAAAGTGCAAATCAATCCCAGAACAACAGAAAAGGACCTTGTGAAGATGCTGGAGGAAACAGGTAGACATAATATATCAACATAACCTGAAAGGCTACTCAACAAGAAAGAAGCCACTGCTCCAAAACCACCATAAAAAAGCCAGACTAAAGTTTGCAAGTGCACATGGTGAAAAGATCTAAATTTTTGGAGAAATTTCCTCTGGTCTGATGAAACAAAAAATTTACTTTTTGGCCATAATAACCATAGTTATGTTTGGAGGAAAAAGGGCGAGGCTTGTAAGCTGAAGAACACCATACCAGCATGGAGGTGGCAGCATCATTATGTGGGGGTACTTTGCTGCAAGAGGAACTGGTTCACTTCACGAAATAGATGGCATCATGAGGAACGAAAATTATGTGGATATACTGAAACAACATCTAAAGACATCAGCCATGAAATTAAAGCTTGTCACAAATGGGTCTTCCAAATGGACAATGACCCCAAGCATACTTCCAAACTAGTGGCAAAATGGCTTAAGGACAATAAAGTCAAGGTATTGGAGTGGCCATCACAAAGCCCTGACCTCAATCGACATCGAAAATGTATGGGCAGAACTGAAAAAGCATGTGCGATCAAGGAGGCCTACAAATCTGACTCAGTTTCACAAGTTCTGTCTGTAGGAATGGGCCAGAATTCCAGCAACTTATTGTGAGAAGCTTGTTAAAGTGACCCAAAACGTTTGACCCAAGTTGAACAATTTAAAAGCAATACTACCAAAAACGAACAAAATGTGCTGTGGCAGGGTGGAGGGTGGCGCCAGGTCGTGATGCTACACACCCGGCCCCTAATTAGGCTAATTAAGCCTCCGAGAGGGATAAAGGCCGCCCGGAGATAGCAGTGCGACAGAGAGAGAGAGATTTACGGGCAGCTGTCCAACACCTGTGTGTGTGTTTGTCTTTTTGGTTCAGTTCTTCATTAAATATTTATATTGCCAAGCCGGTTCTTGCCTCATCCTTTCCATTAATCCCTTTACATGTATGTAAACTTCTGACCCACTGGGAATGTGATGTAAGAATTAAAAGCTTATATGACATTTCACATTCTTAAAATAAAGTAGTGATCCTAACTGACCTAAGACAGGGAATGCTTTCTACGATTAAATGTCAGGAATTGTGAAAAACGAGTTTAAATGTATTTGGCTAATGTGTATGTAAACTTCTGACTTCAACTGAGCAAGTAATTGCAATTACAATGTAATTAACACAATTACATATAATGATGAGGTATATAATGATGATTTGTGAGTTTTCACTTCAAAACAACCCCAAAAGCTGCAGCAAATTCAGTCATTTTGTAATCCCAGCTAGACAAATTATGTGGCCATTTCCTAACTGCACTATAATTTGATGACCAAACGTTCATCGCGGCAATGTAACTGATTACATTGTGACAACTGGAAAAGTTACATTTCTGGATTCATTGCCACAATGTAACTTTGGAACAGTACCAGTCTGTCATGCCAACGTTGTGGCAACGTCGTGGATGAATAGTTTTTTGTTGGTAATCAGTTGTTAATTTTTGCTTTTAATAACTATTCTATGGGCAGACATGCAGTATTCTAACCTAATGTATGTCCTCGTTTGCTCAAGATTAATTTAGAGGCTATTTAAACAGTTGTGCATATGAATAATGAATGCTGTCTCAAAGTTAATGTACTTAATTTATTTTGACAGTGAGCAGAGAAAAAAAAAATGCAACAATAAAAGAAACTGAAACCTTTTGCCACAGAACTGCAATGAAATTACAAGCCTAAATGACATCTGTGCTCATATTAAAATCTAGCAATTACAGACAGACAGACAGACAAGATAGATAGATTTGAAATAGTCCTCTTACATTTACCCAAATCGCTTCAAAATTGTTTAGACACTGCTGATGGAAACATTTGAAGGGATGCTTGATAACTTTAATAGTATTGCCGTGGCAACGGACTAAAATAATTTACATGAAGTTTAATCAAATTGGAATGGCAGCATCTATCTATTATAAACTGTATGATTAGGTTCAAAGTTTACATTAATGTTGAGTTGTTGCTGTGTGGTGTTGCTGTTTATTACTGTGTGCCACAGTAATAAATTGTCACCATTTATAGACAATTTGTCTAACTGTGGAGAGATGCATTTCTAAGCTCTTTGAGATAACTTTGTAACCCTTTCCAGGTTCATGCAAAGCAACAATTCTTGATCATAGGGATTTCTGAGATCTCTTTTTTTGTGAGGCATGGCCCAAGTCAGCAGATGTGTCTTGTGAATAGCAAACTCAGAATGTTTCAGTGCTTTTTATAAGTCAAATTAGCTCTAACCAACACCTCCAATTTTGTTTCATTAATTGACTCCCAGGTTTGTCAACTCCTGACTATCAGGGATCAATCAGGTTCATTGATACCCACTGCACAAAGATCACAATCACCTGAGTATTAACCACCTGCACCTGTCATCTAATCCAGCACCACTGAGCACTACAAAAGAGCACACTTCTCATCCAGTCTCCGTCGAACCTTGAACTAGGAACCGACCTGCTAACTCTCTCTCTCTGTGATTCCCAGATTTGTGTATTCATCAGCTCCAGTGTGACTCCACAGTATTCCAGCAAAAGGACTTACCTACTGCTTCTTTCCCTAGACCCCATGTTTCCTCCTGGATTCTCCCCTATTCTCCTGTGATCATTCCCTGTGTTTCCCGGTTGGCACATCCTTGCTATATCCAAGCAGATCTCTACAACATATCATCCCACGATCATTCCTCTGCAACTCATTCCCCGCATCTGTCAATTTCATCTGATGCTCACTTGCCATTCAAATATTAAAGCTTTCTGAATCCTATTTACCTTGTTGTCCTCGTGTATATCCTGACAGAAGGTTCGACCAAGACCGCCATGGATTCAGAAAATCCCGCTCCAGAGAGAAATCCAGCCGACATTCCTCTGCCTATGTTTGACGAGCGCGGAGCGACAACCAATCCCGCTTCCGCATCTGCTGCTTCATCTCCGTGGTGTGTGACAAGCCCCAGGGTAAAACCAGCGCCCTTCTCAGGCAAGGAGGAGGATTGCAACGGGTTTCTCCTTCAATGTTCCCTAGCGCTAGAGGTACAGCCATATCATTTTCCTACTGAACGCTCAAAAATCTCCTTTGTTATATCATTACTCACTGGCAGAGCACTGTAATGGGCCGAAACCATCTGGAATCAGGCCGGTCCAGCCACCGATACCCTCCAAACTTTCATATCCCATTTTATAGAGGTGTTTGGCTGTCCTTTAGGCGACTCATCCACCTGTGATCAGCTCTATCATCTGCGACAAGGTACAAGTTCAATCACTGAATATTCCTTGAAATTTAGAACCTTGGCTGCGGCAAGCGGATGGAATGAGAAAGCGCTCATCACTACCTACCGGCAGGGTTTAAATCCCGCTCTTCGATTGCAACTTGCAGTATATGATGATAGTGTTGGTTTAGAGAAATTCATCCAGCTCTCCGAGTGGCCCGACGTGCTCAGAACTGTTATCCTGAGTATCGACAACCAGTACATCCTGTTTCTGTTCAGCCATTGGAACATCCTGTGGCAAACGATACAGAACCCATGCAGATTGACAATACCCGTTTAACTGTCTTTGAAAGGGCCCGACGGATGTCAAATCATCTCTGCCTGTATTGTGGAGACAACACCCATTATATCAGTGTCTGTCCTGTCCGACCACCACGACTCCGGGTGAGTTTGTTATCCACCAGGACCCTTAGTGTTGCTCCATTATCTGCTACAGTGTCATTGATTACTGCTGACGCTAGCATTTCAGTTACAGCCCTCATCGACTCTGGGTCCGTGGGTAAATTCATCTCGAGCGACCTCTGCAGGCAACTACAACTCCCGAAGACCCACTCTCCAACCCCGTTTGCCGCAAAATCAGTGACTGGAAAAGCCCTGAATCCCAGGTATGTGAAATATCAAATCAAGCCCATCACATTACGAGTAGGGTGTCTACACAAAGAATCATTCACTCCTCTAATACTTGAAAACTCCACGGCAGCAATAATTCTGGGAAGACCCTGGCTCATACAACACAATCCCGTAGTTTGTTGGAGGAAGGGAGAAATTCTGCAATGGGGGTCAACATGTTTCCCTTCCTGTTTTCCTGAACTTCCCAAGCCGGTTTCCCACTCTACAGTGAGTATTCCCATCGCTGTGACATCCGTTGAAAGCCCTCGGGAAAAACAGTCTACAGACATTCCTTTCTGTTACTCCACGTTCGCCGATGTCTTCAGTCCCGAAAAGGCCTCCCATCTTCCACCACATCGACCTTGGGACTGTGCGATTGACTTAGAGCCAGGTGAATCGGTACCTTGAGGTCATATTTACTCTCTTTCCATCCCTGAACAACGAGCCATGGAGGAGTACATACAGGAAGCCTTGAGACAGGGATACATTCGCCCATCTACCTCTTCAGCAGCCTCCAGTTTTTTCTTTGTCGCCAAGAAGGACGGAGGATTGAGGCCCTGTATCGATTACAGCGCACTGAACAAGATAACCATCAAGTTCCAATATCCCCTTCCTCTGGTTCCCACCTCTCTTGAACAACTGAGAGGCGCACGCATCTTTACCAAGTTAGATCTCAGAAGTGCGTATAACCTTATTCGAATCCGCGAAGGGGACGAATGGAAAACTGCATTCATTACCCCGTCTGGCCACTATGAGTACCTCGTTATGCCAAATGGATTGGTCAACGCCCCTTCCGTGTTTCAAGATTTCATGAATGAGATACTCCGTGACTTCCTGAACAAATTTGTGATTGTCTACATTGACGACATACTCATCTTTTCTCCCAACGAAACTGTCCATCAACACCATGTCTCTAAAGTACTCCAGCTTTTACGAGATCATTCCCTTTTTCTCAAGGCAGAAAAGTGTACATTCCACCAAGAGACTGTCCTGTTCCTCGGTTATGTCGTCAGCAAACATGGAGTGAAGATGGATGACGGGAAAGTCACAGCAGTCACCTCATGGCCAACACCTCAATCCATAAAAGAACTCCAACGATTCCTGGGCTTCACAAATTTTTATCGACGTTTCATCAATAACTACAGTACCATAACCTCTTCACTCACCTCTCTCTTAAAGGGAAAACCCAAGTCTTTAACCTGGACTCCCGAGGCAGACACAGCATTCAACATCTTGAAACAGGAATTCACCTCTGCACTCCTTCTGCGTCATCCTGATCCAAACCTTGCCTTCATTGTGGAAGTCGATGCCTCCACAACCGGAGTCGGTGCCATCCTATCTCAACAGCAGGAAGACACCATCAAACCTCTCCCTTGTGCTTTTTTCTCCAAGAAGTTATATTCAGCAGAACAAAACTATGATGTGGGAAACCGTGAGCTTCTTGCCATCAAGCTGGCTTTGGAGGAGTGGAGACATTGGCTCGAGGGTGCTCAACATCCAGTCACAGTCCTTACGGACCATAAAAATCTGCAGTACCTCAAAGAAGCCAAGAGGCTGAACCCGAGACAAGCCCGTTGGGCCCTTTTCTTCACCCGTTTCCATTTCCACATAACCTACCGCCCAGGATCCAAGAACATTCGCGCTGACGCTCTCTCCAGACTTCATGCTCCCCCAGATCTCATTGAAGAACCTGAATCGATCTTACCAACATCGGTGTTCATCAGCCCAATCCTTTGGGATATTGACGACCAGATCCAAAGAGGTACACGACGAGATCCACCTCCCCCTGAGTGCCCAGCCAATCTTACCTATGTCCCACATGAGTTTCGTCTACCTCTTATTGAGTCTGCATATTCCTCTGTGGGTACAGGACATCCTGGAGCCACGCAAACGTTTAATCTCCTTCAACCACGGTACTGGTGGCAAAGGATGAGGAGAGATGTAAAACGCTTCGTCCAAGGATGCCAAATCTGTGCTAAATCCAAGGTTCCACGCCATCTACCATCCGGGAAACTCTTACCACTCCCTGTCCCTCAGCGACCCTGGTCACATCTGGGGGTAGATTTCATCACCGATCTACCATCTTCTGGAGGTAACACGTGCATCATTATCATCGTGGATAGATTCTCTAAGGCTTGTAAATTGATTCCATTACCTGCACTCCCCACGGCCCTCGAAACCGCAGAGAATCTTTTCAACCAGGTGTTCCGTCATTTTGGCATCCCTGAGGATATTGTATCCGATTGTGGTCCCCAGTTTATATCTCGGGTCTGGAAAGCTTTCGTTTCTCTCCTTGGGGTCACGATCAGTCTAACATCTGGGTACCATCCTCAGGCGAATGGGCAAACGGAAAGAAAAGTGCAAGAAATAAACCGTTTCCTCCGCACTTTTTGCCAGAACCACCACGAGACATGGAGCCAGTTCCTCGCATGGGCCGAATACGCCCAGAATTCTTTACGTCAAAGCACTACTGGACTAACACCTTTTCAATGTTTCCTGGGTTTCCAGCCACCTTTGTTCCCATGGTCTGGTGAACCGTCCGAGGTTCTCTCAGTTAATTACTGGTTCCGAGAAAGTGAAAGGGTTAGGAACGAGGCACATTGTCATCTCCAACAGGCGGTCAACAGACATAGGATGTTCGCAGAGGCCCGAAGAGGTGAGACGCCTACATATGAACCTGGCCAACTTGTCTGGCTTTCCACACGGGACATTCGTCTACGGCAACCATGTCGAAAGTTTAGCCCACGATACATCGGACCTTTCAAGATTCTCCACCAAGTCAACCCGGTCACATACAAGCTTCAACTCCCTCCTCACTTCAGGATTCACCCTGTGTTCCATGTATCACTGTTAAAACCTCACTATCCTGCTGTTCTCCCTCCTTCCACAGACCCTGATCCTGACATGCCCCCCATTGAAGAAGATCCCATCTACACTGTTCGTGACATCTTGGACTCCCGACGTCGGGGTGGTCGCCTAGAATACCTGGTTCGACTGGGAAGGGTATGGACCAGAGGAAAGATCTTGGATTCCACGGGACGATATCCTTGACCCAACACTTCTCACTGAGTTCCACCAGCAGCATCCACAGCGACCGGCTCCACGGCCTCGAGGCAGACCACCACGACGTCGGGGTCCTCGGTCCGCTGGCGCGGACCCTAGAGGAGGGGGTAATGTCAGGGATCAATCAGGTTCATTCACACCCACTGCACAAAGATCACAATCACCTGAGTATTAACCACCTGCACCTGTCATCTAATCCAGCACCACTGAGCACTACAAAAGAGCACACTTCTCATCCAGTCTCCGTCGAACCTTGAACTAGGAACCGACCTGCTAACTCTCTCTCTCTGTGATTCCCAGATTTGTGTATTCATCAGCTCCAGTGTGACTCCACAGTATTCCAGCAAAAGGACTTACCTACTGCTTCTTTCCCTAGACCCCACGTTTCCTCCTGGATTCTCCCCTATTCTCCTGTGATCCTTCCCTGTGTTTCCCGGTTGGCACATCCTTGCTATATCCAAGCAGATCTCTACAACATATCATCCCACGATCATTCCTCTGCAACTCATTCCCCGCGTCTGTCAATTTCATCTGATGCTCACTTGCCATTCAAATATTAAAGCTTTCTGAATCCTATTTACCTTGTTGTCCTCGTGTATATCCTGACACTTACTTGGTTCACTTACTTTTTACACAGCACTGTGAATGTTTTTTGGCATGTGTTCAATAAAAATATGAAATATTTTTTAATACGGCCCGGGTCTGGAAGGCCAATAAAAGTCGATCCCGTGGGCAAGCCTCTGTTGGGCTTGTTCACTTTCCGCTGTCCACCAAGCAGACAAAGAGTTGCTCAAGAGTGTCTAGTGCTCTGCATGCGATCCAAGTTGGTATGCAAAGTACGCACCGGTCACAGCAACGCTATGGCTGGGTCTGCCTCCTCCCGGGGCAGCGCTTGCGGGTTCACCTATGTGCCTATGTGTTGTTAGCTTAAGAACATTCTTGTTTTTCTACACTTGTGAATCTGATGAGGATGAGAACAAATTTTTTAACCAATTAACCCTCTGGAGTTGACGGAGACTGCAGCGCAATCACTTGTATTTTTTCTAAAAACAACAGCAACAACTTAAAGTACTCCATCAATGATGGTCATACAGATAAGAGGAAGACATCATTTGAAACTGTAAAGGGTCTACTTTTATTTGTGACCTCTTACAATAAAAACAAACTGTTGTGCTTTTGTAAAATATATAAAACAAACATGATGCACTTTCTGCTGCCTCTATCTCTGTGAACTTTAAAGTACAATTTTTTTTTAAAAAATCAGCTTATAATTGTGGTAAAGACATGATAAATATGTCTATAGAAACTCAAAATGTCTACTTTTAAATTAACCAATTCAAATCCAGAACATCTCAGTTATAATCTCCGTTCCCTGATGGAGGGAACAAGACGTTGTGTCAGTGTAGTGACACTAGGGGTCTCTCTTGAGAGTCTTTGCTACCTCTTATCTTTGAGAAAAGGCCAATGCGAATTGGCGAACATTATTTGCATGCCCCTCCCCCGGACATACAATATAAAATGAGGGAAGCGTGCATCTGTTCAGACAGGTTTTGAGCTGAGGAGCCGGAGACCACATCCTGCCCAACAGGGGAGGTTAACATGTGGCAAATATGTCACATTGGCTTACCAGCCACACATGTAAGTGGCGCGGTGGTAGGTCCTGCTGTTGTCACCGTATTACTGAATTCTATATATTCTGACCTGTCAAAAAACGGGACGAAACCGGCTCAACCCGGAGATTGTAAGACCTTGCGAATGTTTGGGTGTTGCCCAGCCTGCCGCTCTGCAGATGTCTGCTGGAGAGGTGTCATGGCTAGTGCCCACGAGGATGCCACACACCTTGTAGTGTGTGCTCAAACCCAGAAGGGGGCAGGCACGGCCCGGGTCTGGAAGGCCAATAAAAGTCGATCCCGTGGGCAAGCCTCTGTTGAGCTTGTTCCCTTTCCGCTGTCCACCAAGCAGACAAAGAGTTGCTCAGAGTGTCTAGAGCTCTGCATGCGATCCAAGTTGGTATGCAAAGTACGCACCGGACACAGCAACACTAAGGCTGGGTCTGCCTCCTCCCGGGGCAGCGCTTGCGGGTTCACTACCTGAACCCTAAAGAAAGGGGTCGTAGGAACCTTGGGCACGTAGCCCGGTCGGGGTCTCAGGAAGACATGAAACTCACGAGAGGAGCACGCCATTCATACATTAATGATCTGACACCCCCATCAATGCTGTAAAAATCTCATCAGGCACATACTACATGTGATGAATCTCAACAGATGATCTTGAACAGTGAGGAAGGATTACAATTTTCATCAGAAGAAGATCAAGACTGATGAAAGACGCTTGCATTTTAAATATCGACTTGATCCAGTGGAAGATATAATTTCTGATGAGTAAGTAATTATTCATTGTTTACGTACTGTGTGATCATAGGGTACAGCGGAACAAAAGGCTCAGCAAGGTAAAATGCTCCTTTTTTTTATTTCTCCCAAAACCCTAAATAGCATAATTTTTATTCCATACTATATAGTATTCCAATATATTATTCCAATCACAGTGGTGATTGTGTGTACATACAAGTTGCTTACATA
The DNA here is from genome assembly GCF_025860055.1 of Xyrauchen texanus. NCBI lineage: Eukaryota > Metazoa > Chordata > Actinopteri > Cypriniformes > Catostomidae > Xyrauchen > Xyrauchen texanus. The sequence goes on along the minus strand of NC_068309.1, from coordinate 24,906,611 downwards.
TTATTGTAGCACAATTTGTGCTGAATACAGTGTAATGAGACTTTTTCAATTAATATTGTGTAAGTAACTGAAATAAGAAACAATGTCAGGACATCTCCAGGAACCCCAAAAATGCCTCAGACTCAGAGGGAACAAATTCTGTAAGGTTTCACATACTTTTTATTGCTACTGTATATGACTGTTTTTGTGCAAAACAACTTTACTAATATCATAAGTGAACCTCAAGGAACAAATATTAAAATAATTATAAGGCATGTCATGACCCCTTTAAAGCTGAAGTGTGTAAATTATTCAATGTTCATCTCCTATCATAGTTTAACATGCAGTGAAAACTATAAGTAAACCATTCAAATCAAATCAAATCACTTTATTGTCACACTACCATGTACACAAGTGCAACAGTAGGTGAAATTCTCGTAGGTTCCATCCTGAAAAGTGTAAACACTATGGCACTTACAAAATTGATCTGTTTAACTGAGCAGCCCAACATACAGTAGCATGACATTGAGTTAAGGGCAGGACAATCTGTTTGTACAACCTATGGAAGACTGGGGAATCTTTGCGAAAGCGGTTTAAAAACATTTGTAACAAGGTTCGGGAAAGCAGGAAGCGGGAACCGGATTAACAATTAACAAGACTTAATCAACACAAACGCTGAACTGAAACAAAACAGCAGACCTCGCACACACACACACACACACACACACACACACACACACCTCCATGTGTCTCTCTCTTTCTCTCTCCCTGGCCCCTCCTTTATATCTCTTCCACTGATTGGGCAACTCAGTGCCAGGCGTGCATCCTCTCGTCCCAGCCTCACCCTCCTCCTCGTCACATACCCCCATTGCCTGATTCAGGCTGGGTAAACCTTCGGTCTGACTTACTTCCCATTCCCTTCCTGTAGGGGAGGAGTTGCCCCTTCGGCCATTACATCACCGGCTGGTCTTCCCCACCTCCTAGGAAACTGGGTAGGATGAGGGGATGGGAGAGAAAGAAAGACAGCAGGAGAGACGGAGAGAGAGAGGGGAGAGAGGAAAGGAAAGAATAGAAAAGAAAACGCTCTTCTACACTGCCCATCCGGTCCTCAGTCACTCCTCCGCCCCCTGGTGGACTACAGCAGCGAGTTCTCCCAGACAGCGTGCTCTTCCAACATTCCCGGGTTTGGGCACCAGTGTAACAAGGTTCAGGAAAGTAGGTAGCGGGAACAGGATTAACAATTAACAAGACTTTAATCAACATAATCGCAGAACTGAAACATAACAACAGTCATCGACACACACACACACAGCTCTGTTCATCAGTTCAGATGTTAACACAGCACTCCCACTGTGTGTCTCTCTCTCTGGCATCCCCATACCCTCCTTTATCGCTCTCCCACTGTTTGGGCAACTCAGCGCTGGGTGTGCATCCTCTTGGGCGAACCACGCCCTCCTCCTCATCGCAACATTGATATATTTGCAATTCCGTTTGATGACGCTTGTGCCGCAAAAATGACACACTTCAGTTTAGGAACACATGAGCACAATAGTATTGTGTTCACTTCTGTCTTTGATACCTGGTGCTCCATTTATCTTCAAACAATCATTAGCCATTTTAATTTATTTCCACGTAAATGTCTACATATTTCTGATAATCAAAAATTCATTAGTCAAATAGAAAAAACTATCCTCCCGAGGAATCCTCTTTCAATTTCCACCCTTTCAACCATTCCTCCGACTCTCAATCTCACTACTACTTTCCTCATAAATATTTAAGTGCAGAACCAGGATACTAGTATTGTGCCACAGGAGGTAGAGAAGCTTGGTTCTTTGGCATCGATCAAATAGGTTCAGGCTAAATAATTAAAAGCTCACACTCCCCGGACAAACGAGGGAGGCTGCTGGCGGCTTTCTCCACTCTGGCGTGCTAACAATGGTCAGGGCCCAATTACATCTGCACATGTGCTTTTTGACCTTTTCTTGTTTGTAATGGAGCCTCTAATGGTAAAAATAACCCTGAACAAATCCCCAGACAGAGGCAGCCTAAGGAGACATGAGGCAGATAAGGAAGGCGAGCTCCACGGGCCTCACCAATGAGAGGAGGACAATTCTGCGCTCTGCTGGTTCCTAGTCTGCAATTTGTTTTGGTAAGCATGTAGCATGCTAGGCACTGCAGCCAGCAAGCTCTTAGTTTTAATCAGAGAGGAAAAAGACTTGCCTCAGTACACTAATGAAATGGGGAGCAGCTGTGCTCAGCAACCACAATTTTTATTTGGCAGAATGTCTGCCAAAGGCAACTTTATTTTGAGGTGGGCGAGGGAAGGTGAGAGGGCATTATGGGATATTTGAGGCCTTTTCTCTAATACTAAAGGGAAGAATTCCCAAATGGCTGATTATAGTACATTATAATACATTTAATACATTAAATCAGGGGTTTTCAACCTTTTCCAGGCCAAGGGCCCCTTGGTGTATAGAGAGATGGAGAAGACACACAATATTACATCTTATTGCATATGCATAACAATCTATCTTTAATAATAATAACAATAATTAATTTGCTATGGTTGGGAACCACTGTTGCCTCACAGAAAGAAGGTCCCCGGTTCAAGTCCCGGCTCACCCAGGGCCTTTCTGTGTGGAGTTTGCATGTTCTCCCCATGTGTGTTTCCTCCAGGTGCTATTCCCCCGCCCCAGTCCAAAAAACATGCATTGAATTGGAAAGTTTAAAATTGACTGTAGGTGTAAGTGACAGTGTGAATGAGTATGTCTATGTGTGTTTGCCCTGTGATGGAATGGCCACCTGTCCAGGGAGTTTCCCTGCCTTCGGCCCGAGACCCTATATAGGACAAGTGGCTTTAGAAGATGGAAATAAGCTTTGGTTAATTTAACCCATTTAATCCCACCACTTACAATTGTAACAGAAATTCAGTATGAAATTTGAAGGATCTGAAATGAGCTCTTGATGTATTTTACATAAAGTTGTAAATTTTTAATGAAAGTACAGACTATCTTAATTTCATGTGAACATTTTTACATTTGCATTGGTTGTCACACGGCCAGAGCCTTTTAATTTCTCTGTAACCCTATGAAAGAAGAAGGTTGTGTCAAAACTCCATAAAAGGAAGCAAGTAAAACCTGTCATGAAACACTTACAACTACCATATTTGTACATATAATGTTTAAAGCTTCTATTATTGATTTATTAATAAAATGTCTCTGGCTCAAATAAAGAATGCTCATAGGACAAGTTTACAAGTAAATATGTAAGCCGTCACAATTTTTACCAGATCGACTTTCACGAAAATTTCACATTTTTAAGTATTGTTACAATAAATGTAATAAAGTCAAATTAAAATGAAATATACCATTATTCTTGCTTTATCATTTCTGTTTTCACCACAATTGCTTGTAAGTAAAAAATGTATAGAATTATGTAACTTTATTGTTTTGCAATTTTCTATTATGTCAGTTTGAAAAAAATCAGTTTGTTACATTGGGCTATCTATGGAATAAACTACTGGAATGTGCCCACTCAGCTGGGAAAATGTATGGATTAAATGGGTTATTAATGTATTTTTGTTTAGCACAATGTTTTTATTTTAGTTTAGTTAAAATTTGTTTGATATGAAAGAATAATTGACAGGTCCCTGCAGTACAGCTGCAGACTCCCAAAAGTTCTCCCCGTATAGGACAAAGTGTCTGAAAATGATTTAACATTTAAATCAATCAAGCCTCAAATTCTGCCATCTCCTCTTAATAGTTTTCTATGAACAAATGTATGTAAAGCCTATTATTGTACAACTTAGTGTCTCATTCGCTTGAAATGTAGTTGAAATCTAAAAATGATGTGCCTTCACAAAGCAGGATTTCATGAATCCATTCAAGAAATTCTTTGCAGAGAATTTATTTCACTTGATAAAAGTGTCTGGAACTAGCGAGACAATCAGCATGTGACCAAACCTAAAGCTCTAGTCATGCTGTTAATAAAATATTTTGGCAAATATTTTCAGTTTTCTATAAAGACATGTCCTTGTAGTGAGTCTGACTCAAGCTTTTTAAATGGACCTTATTTTACCTTCACAAGACTGTAAGGTTAATGAGCAGTATGCATTTTCTCACACGTACAGCAACACCTATACATACCGACTTGACTAGGAAAACTTTAGTCCATTAGAAGACATTACCAAACCATCCACAGACTATTAAAAGAGGACTGATGTGGTTTAAAGATTATATCACTGCAAACTACAGTAGTCTAGGGAGATTGAAGATTGATGCCGGATATAGGGGGAATACAGGTAAAGTAGGACAATTTTGGATTATTTACTGTGTGTTGGCGCTGTTATTTAAAATGTAATCCAAAAGGCTATATGAGTGTTATCCAAATAAAGTTTAATTAACCGTATGTGTTCCAAACCTGTATGAATTTCACTGTGAAAACTTATGCAACGAAAGTGAATAGTGAACCTTTCCTCTTGTGTTCCATGAAAGTAATATGGTTTTCAAACAACATGAGGATGAATAAATGATTTTAGAATTTTCATATTTGGATGAACTATACCTTTAATTCTGATCTTTTTATAAATGGTAGAACTCACACATAGTTATGATTAAGCTTAATTATCTGCAAACAATCAATTGAGAAGCAGAATTTCAATAGGTCCAATTTCAGTATCATCAAGCTGTACAGTGTGAGACCAGGCAGTGCTTCCTGTTCAAAACATGGTTCACTGAGCTCCTAGAAAATCAATGTGATCACTAGGTGCTGTCAAATCACACTTCCAATCAAGATTCAGTCACAAGTGCATCTACACCAGTTGTTCGAACACAGTTTGGGATGTTGAAAGACTTTGGACGTAGAATGTACATGCAATGCCATGTGAAGGCTCAGAGCACTGTTCCTCATTTCAATCACTGTTTCTAAACCATTATATTCAAGCATGATGACTTAGAGAAAAGTTTCACTGCTCAAGAGACTTACACCTTGTGTATGTACACACTAAACGTAAGACTGTAGAATGTTATTTTGGACCAATGTGATGTTACTGCAGGACTACAGTACACTAAAGTGTGACACCACAGAAATAGAAATCAAGTAACCAACAAAAAGTAAGGACCGCAGAAAACGTATTTACTGTTAAGCCCTGAAAATAAGATGTGATCTATATTGCTCTTGAGCCATAGATCAAATGTTTGAGACTGTTACTATTTAAACATATTTTTAGGGAAAATAAAAGGTGATATGTGATTTTCCTTTCTTATGGGACAGCACACAAACCAAATACATTATCCATTCCAGCCCCCAGCGTATGTACAGTCTTCCAACAAGCAGAGGGCAGAGACAGAGAGAAGGTCAATGCTCCCTCTCCAGACAGCACTTTTGTGAGGAGACAGGCCAAGGCAGATGTAAATATACTGGCCAGACTTCCCCGATTAAACAGGTCAGGCTTCCTCTGCAGCAGAGGCAGAGAGTGAATTAGAGCTGCAGGAGAAGTGCTATCTGCCAGAGCTGATATTGATGGAGTCCCTCAGTACAAAGTGCTTGGCATGCATCCAGCTCTCGACGCTATCCTCATGTTCAGTAATGGATGACAGACTGGATGTAGTCCAACCTTGGCTCTTGACATAAAGCCCAGTTAATCCATCGCCAGGCCATGGCACTTTTCACTCCAATTACCGTAATTTCCGGACTATAAGCCGCAACTTTTTTCCCACGCTTTGAACCTTGCGGCTTATACAATGACGCGGCTAATATATGGATTTTTCCCGCTTTCAAATGTTATATATATATATATATATATATATATACATATATATATATATATATATATATATATATATATATATATATATATATATATATATTAAAAAACATTCTGTGACGTGCTCAGTTTTTTGGCGGCGTGAAGCTTTCATTAGACCAATGAAATTGCCGAACGGGTTAAGGTCAAAACAACTTTTTTTGTATACTGTTTAGATTAAATCGAGCGTGCTCAAACTTCCCATCATTCTGATTACGGTAGTAATTTTGTCACCCTCACCATGGCAAAGACATGGAGAAACGCATATGATGCTGCTTTCAAGTTGAAGGCGATTGATCTGGCTGCTGCACGGGAGCTTGGTCTTAATAAGTCGATGATAAGACGTTGGAAACAGCAGCGTGAGGAATTGACTCAGTGCAAAAATACAACTAAATCTGAGGCTATCAACTCCGACACCGAAGGAGATGACTTCAGTGGTTTCAGTGCACTGGACGAGGAAGATAGTGACCAATGACTTTATTGGTAGGCTACTATTTACTGCAAATGTTTTATTACAAGCCGTGTGTGGCAGCGGGGGCGTGGTCAAGCGCCCGTCCGGGGGAGAAAAGCTGTAAGGGCGCTTACACCTGCGCTAAATTATGTCTAACACCGGTGTCTAATTTCAAGTGCCCTGCTTCACATGTCCTTCTTGGGAAAACTGTCACACGGGCACCAGTGTGACAGTTTTCAGCAGGGCACTTGACGTTCCAGGTAAGGCTTTTAATGGCCACAGCAATGTTTACAATCAATTTTATAAAGTTTCTCAATTCCTCTATGTGCCAACACTAGACTGACGTGTGTCACTCTCTCAGCTCTGTGGCTGCTGCCTTTTTATGCCGCTCTCCCCATGCTTACTAAAATTAGACACCGGTGTTAGACATAATTTAGCTCAGGTGTAAGCGCCCTTACCGCTTTTCTCTCCCGGACGGGCGCTTGACCACGCCCCCGCTGCCACACCGTGTTTCGTTCAAGCCTATTTATTTTTGTTACAAGCTGTGTTTCCTTAAAGCCTGAGTAAAGTTCATTTGTTTCAATGTACCGGTAGGCACCTGCGGCTTATAGACAGGTGCGGCTTATTTATGTTCAAAATAATATTTTATTTAAAAATCAGTGGGTGCCGCTTATATTCGGGTGCGCTCAATAGTCCGGAAATTACGGTAGGTCTTTAATCGAATAAGAACTATAGATTGTTCACAAGGATTTCAGAAATATTGTACACTATTAGGAAAGAAAAGCAGGTTGGGGGAGGCTTTGTCAGCTAGCGAGCCAGAGGGAATTATCATCTCTCAGTGGGAAGAATCAGACTGGAAAACAACAATCCACAGCAAAATGTCCCATATTTTCATGTCCTTTTTTCTATTCAAATAGTCCTTCCTTATGAAAAGCAGGGCTATATTTAGGTCACACAAAAAGATAACAACATTCTGTGACGCATTTACCATTGTTGTTGCAACTTCTGCTCATGTAAACTTCAAACCAAAGTAAAGTTAACAAGCTGGCTGATATTAGTTTTATGAAATTTTGAGAAATCGTGAGAATGACTGGTTTGATCTTGGAAGCATTAGTAAGAACTGGTTGAAATTTATTAGTAATGTTTTGCATTGTATGCCATCAATTTCCAAAGTGTGTTTATGAGTTTATAGATGTCAATAGAGTTACATTTTAGATATACACTCACTGATCACTTTACTAGGAACACCGGTACAAACAAGCTACATGTGATTATCTAATCAGGCAATCATGTGGCAGAAAATCATGCAGATATGGGTCAGGAGCTTCAGTTAATGTTCACATCAACCATCAGAATGGGAAAAAATGTGATCTCTGTGATTTCGACCGTGGCATGACTGTTGGTGCCAGACGGCTGGTTTGAGTATTTGAGTACAGTCTCTAGAGTTTATTCAGAATGGTGCCAAAAACAAAAAACATCCAGTGAGTTGCAGTTCATTGAACGAAAACGCTTACTGATGAGAGAGGTTAACAGAGAATGGCCAGACTGGTTCGAGCTGACAGAAAGGCTACGGAAACTCAGATAAGCACTCTGTCCAATTGTAGTTGGCAGAATAGCATATCAGAAGGCAAAACACGTCGAACCTCAAGGCAGATGGGCTACAACAGCAGAAGACCACGTTGGGAACTTTACTAGGTCCGTAGTGTTCCTAATAATGTACTAAGTAAGAGTATAGTTTCTGACTATGATTGCAATTTAAAAATCTAGCAATCTTTTTTGTACAGAAAACTTAATTAATGAAAAATCGTTTTGATACATAAACTGTAAAAATATTTACTTAAAATTAAAAAGAATATTTTGGGGGGCGGTTGGGGCCAGAGAAAATGTTGGCAGGGCAAGTAAAAAGCAGAACAATTCTTTACTGTTACGCCCTGAAAATGAGTTGTGATTTATATTGCTCTTGAGTCCATGATCAAATGTTTGAGACTGTTATTATTTATACATACAGTACTATATTTTTAGCACATTTCATCTGTCTAGATATTGCTGTGTGTGGCATCCCTCTAATTTCCCCAAAGGGCAAAAATGACTCATAGCACAAATCCACATACAAACACCCAGCTCATCAAATAGCTGAATATACAGAGAAATCTAAAAAAGAAATCAAAGCAAAGCGTGTCCTTGGGCTATAATACGTGTTTGAAATATTTGATGAGTTTGATAACACAGTTTTGATACAGGATTTGAGCATTCATATCTCATTTGTACCCTTTTATAGGGGGTTGTTTGTAGAAAGTGTATTTTGTTGGCCTGAAGACATCCCATTACCATAGCAACAGGTGTTTAGCTAACATGGAGTCTTGCTGCAACAGCATTCAGCCTGTATTCCCTCTTGATCCAGTTCAAAAAGCTAAAGCTACAAAGTTGCTCAGACATGTATGTAGACAAAGCTCAGTTACTTTGCAGTAATGAGTCAAACGTTTTGTTATTTATTTTATATATATATATATATATATATATATATATATATATATATATATATATATATACAGTGAGGAAAATAAGTATTTGAACACCCTGCTATTTTGCAAGTTCTCCCACTTAGAAATCATGGAGGGTCTGAAATTGTCATCGTAGGTGCATGTCCACTGTGAGAGACATAATCTAAAAAAAAAATCCAGAAATCAAAATGTATGATTTTTTAACTATTTATTTGTATGATACAGCTGCAAATAAGTATTTGAACACCTGAGAAAATCAATGTTAATATTTGGTACAGTAGCCTTTGTTTGCAATTACAGAGGTCAAACGTTTCCTGTAGTTTTTCACCAGGTTTGCACACACTGCAGGAGGGATTTTGGCCCACGCCTCAACACAGATCTTCTCTAGATCAGTCAGGTTTCTGGGCTGTCGCTGAGAAACACGGAGTTTGAGCTCCCTCCAAAGATTCTCTATTGGGTTTAGGTCTGGAGACTGGCTAGGCCACGCCAGAACCTTGATATGCTTCTTACAGAGCCACTCCTTGGTTATCCTGGCTGTGTGCTTCGGGTCATTGTCATGTTGGAAGACCCAGCCTCGACCCATCTTCAATGCTCTAACTGAGGGAAGGAGGTTGTTCCCCAAAATCTCGCAATACATGGCCCCGGTCATCCTCTCCTTAATACAGTGCAGTCGCCCTGTCCCATGTGCAGAAAAACACCCCCAAACCATGATACCACCCCCATGCTTCACAGTAGGGATGGTGTTCTTGGGATGGTACTCATCATTCTTCTTCCTCCAAACACGGTTAGTGGAATTATGACCAAAAAGTTCTATTTTGGTCTCATCTGACCACATGACTTTCTCCCATGACTCCTCTGGATCATCCAAATGGTCATTGGCAAACTTAAGACGGGCCTTGACATGTGCTGGTTTAAGCAGGGGAACCTTCCGTGCCATGCATGATTTCAAACCGTGACGTCTTAGTGTATTACCAACAGTAACCTTGGAAACGGTGGACCCAGCTCTTTTCAGGGCATTGACCAGCTCCTCCCGTGTAGTTCTGGGCTGATTTCTCACCTTTCTTAGGATCATTGAGACCCCACGAGGTGAGATCTTGCATGGAGCCCCAGTCCGAGGGAGATTGACAGTCATGTTTAGCTTCTTCCATTTTCTAATGATTGCTCCAACAGTGGACCTTTTTTCACCAAGCTGCTTGGCAATTTCCCTGTAGCCCTTTCCAGCCTTGTGGAGGTGTACAATTTTGTCTCTAGTGTTTTTGGACAGCTCTTTGGTCTTGGCCATGTTAGTAGTTGGATTCTTACTGATTGTATGGGGTGGACAGGTGTCTTTATGCAGCTAACGACCTCAAACAGGTGCATCTAATTTAGGATAATAAATGGAGTGGAGGTGGACATTTTAAAGGCAGACTAACAGGTCTTTGAGGGTCAGAATTCTAGCTGATAGACAGGTGTTCAAATACTTATTTGCAGCTGTATCATACAAATAAAGTTAAAAAAATCATACATTGTGATTTCTGGATTTTTTTTTAGATTATGTCTCTCACAGTGGACATGCACCTACGATGACAATTTCAGACCCCTCCATGATTTCCAAGTGGGAGAACTTGCAAAATAGCAGGGTGTTCAAATACTTATTTTCCTCACTATATATATATATATATATATATATATATATATATATATATATATATATATATATATATATATTTATAAAATAAATAACAAAACAGTAACAAAAAAACATCCAGTGACCAGTGGTTCTGCAGATGGAAACGCCTTGTTGATGATAGAGGTCAACAGAGAATGGCCCGACAGAAAGGCTACGGTAACTCAGATAACCACTCTGTACAATTGTAGTGAGCAGAATAGCATCTGAGAATGCACAACATGTCGAACCTTGAGGCAGATGGGCTTAAAGAGCAGAAGACCATGTTGAGGACTTCAGTATTCCTAATAAAAAGTGCTAGGTGAATGTATATGCATGTACATTGCATGTACAAATGTGGGCAATGGAATAGCACCATCGTTTTTGTGCACTTTCGTGGCATCTAGAAATTATATTATGTGTCTTCCAATCTCTCAGCGCATTCATTGCACACCAATACACAGATACCAAAATTTGCTTATTCAAAAAAATATATAAAACAATATACAGTAAGAAGCATACATTTACAAGACATTTGAAAGTATCTGATTATTCCCTGTTTTTGACGTCAAAATGTACACAAGCATGAATACAACACCGGAGAAAATGCAGGTAAAGGCGTTTACCTGCAATGCAAAATTGGGGTTATGGGCAAAAATCTTTTTGCTTAATATGTTTATGACCTTAAGTTTACTCTGTTTAAGGTATTTACATGACCTTACACATTGTCGGCTTATTAAGGATAATCATGTAAGAAAGTGCATAAAAAATGCACTCTATGTCAGTGAGCTTGGACCAATATTACTCTTTCAAAATTCTAATAAGCCATAAGCCATCACCTATGTGATTTGTCCATGTTTGGAATGTGCTCTTATAACTTAACTTAATAACTTAATGAGACTCACCACAGTTGCCTATTTGTAATTGTAATTCAGTCATTTGTGGAGTTTTCTGTTATTTTATTTAGTTTTTTTTAATAGTTCTTATACAGATAGATTTACTATTTGATTTACTATTTAATTATAGATTTATTTATTTAAAAAGATCGTTCCAACTGCTTCACATTTCACACTTACTCAGATAGTAAAGCTAATTGAAATGTCTCTTAATTCATACTGTATAAATTAAGATTTTACTAATGATATTTTTAATTATGTTATGTTCTAAAAATGTGCAAACATTGAATGAATAAACGTATTAAATGTAAGTTATTTTTGTGTCACGTAACATTTAACATTTGACAATCTTCTCACTTCTCACATTTGGATAATTGCATTTCTTGAAAGCACACATGCTATATTGGTTTGAATGATCTTAGAAGTAAAATAGACATAATTTGCTTTCTTCTTCAAACAGCTTAAAATTCACAAGTATCTAAGTGTAGACTCATGTTGTCTTATCAAAAAATGTGCTCCGGAGTCTTCAAAAGCTCCCAGACTGTTAAAGAACCTGCAGTCATTGCAAAAATGGATGATACAAACCGCTCGAGGAAAAACAGATTGCAGTAGGCACTGCAAGCTCATTTGGCATCAGCTCAAACAGAGCTTAAGAACGCTAAAATCACTGCCCCTAAAATATGCTGCCATAAGATTTGACCACATGACAATATGTGGTTTGAATTAAAACAGAAGCCTTAACAGACGTTTTTAAAGCCACATATCCACTGGTTTTATCCTCTGTAAAAAAAAAAAAAAAAAAAAGTAGGGGGAAAGCACTACATTTAAAGACTATTCTTTACTCCAAATACCCCAAAAGTAAAAGATTAATGATTCAAACTTCATAATCAAAGTAGTAGTGTATGTACATCAATTTTCATGTACATTTTCTTGTCATCTTCCTAATATTTTTATATGTGCACATATGAAGAGAACATCCTTGCACATTATATGTTTGATTCAGAAGCATATAGGGGAACTCTTTTTATGGCTGGGACATAATTCATTTTATAAGGCTAAAATGTACAGAACAATCAGGGATTAATGTTCATCCCTGTCTATAAATCAGTGTTTTATCAGACCTGAGCCCCTCTCAGCATGCTAATGGCTGGCATGAGTGCAACCATGTTTGAGAGAGCTGGGCTCCTGCACTGGAAGTAACAAGCCCATGGCAGTAATTGGAATAGTCACTCCACAGGCCATGAGGAAAGAAATGACATAGTATGGAGCATAAATACAGTTTTAGGAGGGAGGGAGAGTCCTAAGTGGCAAATGGCAGTTGCCTTAACAGACAGAAATCAATCAGACCTCCAGCATAAAGAGAAATATATACAGTATACTGTGCAGATTAGAAACTGTACGGGCAACTAATCAAACAGATAAAACAGGTGTTTTCGATAATGAAAAGTTCTGTGATAGCCTTCACAATCTATCAATAGGTTGTTTTATTCCAGAATTTCTTTGAATCGGCTCGGTTTACAATTCCATTCCTGATAAAAAAGACAATACCAGCCAAATAAAATTTGCTGGTCTTAAGCTAGTTTATCTGGTCTCCCAGTTTGCCAAAACTAATGTTCAGATGATTTAGCTGGTTGGCCAGCTGGTGTTCTAACATAACCTGCTGACCTGCAAGGTTTCCAGCAGGCAGGTTTTCCAAAATGTATGGATGTCACGAACACGGGTGAAAGCGCCTCCTCCTCGAGCCTCCGGAGCTGTCCCTGATTACGCTTCAGCCTCTCTGCCTTACTCTGTTTGCCTGTCCCAGGCCTTTGCCTGTACGACCTGAGCTTGCCTTTCCAATAAAGCCGCATATGGATCCTAACCAACCTGAGTCTTCATTACAGAAGACTTCGCCACCCCTCGATCCAGCGGTGATCACCCGCCTATCGGAGGAACTCTCTGCGCAGGCGAACCAGCTCTCCGCGCAACAGCTCCAGCTCGGGCGCCTCACTTCAGCCATTGAGGAGATAATGCGCACCGTACAGGCAGCACTCCAACCCGCGCCGGCTTCCGCGACCGCACCCGCGGCTCCACAAGCTAGCCAGGCGTCAGTCGGCGATTCACTTTCCCAAGCTGCTGCCAGCCCACGACTCGCCTTCCCGGAAAAGTTCGACGGCACACCCTCGAAGTGCAGAGGCTTCGTTATGCAGTGCACCATTTTCCTCACACAACAACCGACGGTATACCCGACCGATCAGAGCAAAATTCTCTTCGTCAGCTCCGTTCTGACGGGCCGCGCTCTCGACTGGGCGACCGCGGTTTGGCACAATCAGGGCTTCACACAATTCTCCTTTGACTCGTTCATGCAGAACCTGATCGACGTCTTTGATCACCCTGAATGTGGCAAGAGCGCTGGTGAGCAACTTCTGGCTCTCCGCCAGGGAAATCGCACCGCGGCGGATTACGCACTCACTTTCCGCACCCTCGCAACGCAAACCGGCTGGCTTGAGTGCACCCTAAAACTCCTCTTCCGTCAGGGACTGAGCGCGGATCTACATTCTGAGCTGGCGTGTCGCGATGAGGGGACCACCTTGGAGCAGTTCATCTCGCTGGCTATCCGCGTCGACAACCTCATCCGCTCCCGACGACCAGCTAGGTGGCTCCCGCAGCCCGCTCCGGCACCTCAGCGCCAAGCGCTTCCAGAACCCATGCAATTAGACCGCGCCCACCTCACTCCGGAGGAGAGAGAACGCCGCCTCTCCAACCACCTCTGTCTCTACTGTGGCCAGGCCGGGCATATACGCTCCAACTGCCCAACGCGTCCGCCTGAACGACAACAACCAGGGGTGAGTTTGTTCCTTTCTTCCACCCTAACCAGTTCCAGCCTGAAAGTTCCCATTTCACTTTGCTACCAATCATATAGCTTTAATGTCCACGCTATGATCGATTCTGGTGCGGCTGGTAATTTCATTGATGAGAACTTTTGTAAGAAACATGGTATTCCCCTGACTGTGTGTGAACCTCCCTTGGCAGTGGCGGCCCTAGACGGACGGCCCCTGGGTACCGGTAAAGTGTGCAACACCACTACCGACATCCGCCTGCAGGTAGGAGTGCTGCACACCGAGACCATCCGTCTGCACCTCGTCACCTCCCCTCACCACCCGGTAATCCTCGGCCTCCCCTGGCTCCGTCTCCATGACCCACGAATCTCCTGGCGGCACAATCAAATCACACAGTGGGGCACTGACTGCTCGGCGAGGTGTCTGAAAACAATCCACCCCTTAACCGTGGGAACCACCAATGTCCAGAAGGCTCCTGACGACTCCGCTCAGATACCCCCCATGTACGCTGACCTGAGCGAGGTCTTCAGCAAGGTCAAGGCCTCCCAACTTCCGCCCCACCGACCTAGCGATTGTGCCATCGATCTCAAACCAGGAGCCACACCACCTCAAGGCCGAATCTTTCCCCTGTCTGAACCCGAATCCTTGGCCATGAAGTCTTACATCGAGGAGGAACTGGCCAAGGGATTCATCCGGCCCTCCACGTCCCCGGCAGCTGCCGGATTCTTCTTCGTGGGCAAGAAGGACGGCTCCCTTCGCCCGTGCATCGACTACCGCGGTCTCAATGACGTCACCATAAAATTCAGATACCCCCTGCCACTCGTGCCCACTGCTCTGGAGCAATTAAGAAACGCAAAGATCTACACCAAGCTGGACCTGCGCTCCGCCTATAACCTGGTGCGTATTCGGGAGGGAGACGAGTGGAAGACTGCCTTTTCCACCACCTCCGGCCATTATGAATATCTGGTGATGCCGTTCGGTTTGTCTAACAGTCCCTCGGTGTTCCAGTCCTTCGTCAATGATGTGTTCAGAGACCTGCTCAACCGATATCTTATTGTTTACATTGATGACATTCTAATCTACTCTGACTCCCTTGAAGAACACATCACACATGTCCGAACCGTCCTCAAACGCCTGATCCAGCATCAATTGTACGCCAAAGCCGAGAAGTGTGAGTTCCACCTGAAGTCGGTAGCCTTCCTGGGGTATATCATCAGCCCAGATGGAGTGGCCATGGATGACCGCAAGGTACGAGCTATCCTGGAATGGCCTCAGCCCGCCACGGTGAAGGAGCTCCAACGCTTCCTGGGGTTCGCGAACTTCTACCGCCGGTTCATCCGTAACTTCAGCACAGTTGCTTCCCCTCTTACCGCCATGCTGAAGAAAGGTCGAAACAAACTCCACTGGCCAGCTGAAGCCCTCCAGGCCTTCGCCCAACTCAAAACACGCTTCACCACTGCGCCCATCCTGCAAAATTATGATGTTGGTAACCGGGAGCTTCTGGCCATAAAAGTAGCCCTGGAGGAGTGGCGTCACTGGCTGGAGGGGGCCAGGCAGCCATTCCAGGTCTTGACGGACCACCGAAATCTCGAGTACCTCCGCTCCGCCAAGAGGCTCAACCCCAGACAGGCCCGATGGGCCCTGTTCTTCACTCGCTTCAACTTCAACATCTCCTACCTCCCGGGTTCCAAGAACACCAAGGCCGACTCCCTCTCACGTCAACACAAGACCACAACCCAAAACCACACCGCCGAACCCATCGTATCGCCCGCGCTCTTCCTAGCCCCCGTCCAGTGGGACCTAATGTCAGACATCTCCCAGGCTCAAGTCTCAGTCCCACCTCCTCCTGAGTGCCCTGCAGGCCGGACCTTCGTACCCCCAGCCTCCGGGAGAGGGTACTCAGCTGGGTGCACGACTCCGCAAGTTCCGGCCACCCCGGAATCACAGCTACCACCCGCCTCCTGAGTAACCGCTTCTGGTGGGGGACCCTACCCGAGGATACAGCCGACTTCGTCAAGAGGTGCCCAGCCTGCAACCTAGCGAAGTCCCCTAAACAACCACCGGCCGGCCTGCTCCAACCTCTCCCCATTCTACATCGTCCTTGGTCACATATCGCCGTGGACTTCGTAACCGACCTACCCAACTCCCAGGGGCACACCACCATCCTCACGGTCATAGATCGGTTCTCCAAGGCTTGCCGCTTGATACCTTTACCCAAGCTCCCCACTGCCCTCGAAACCGCCGAACACATGTTTCAGTACGTTTTCCACTTCTACGGTCTGCCCGAAGAGATTGTCTCGGACCGGGGGACCCAGTTCACCTCCAGGGTCTGGAAGGCTTTCTGCCGTCTCCTAAACATCAACCTCTGCCTCACCTCCGGTTACCACCCCCAGTCCAATGGACAGACCGAAAGACTAAACCAAGAAATTGTCAGATTACTGCGCACTTACTGTCACAACAACCAGTCGGACTGGAGTAGATTCCTTCCATGGGCTGAGTACGCCCAGAACTCCTTGCTCAAACCGTCCACCAAACTGACCCCCTTCCAGTGCATCCTGGGGTACCAGCCCCCTCTCTTCCCTTGGTCCGGAGAACCCTCGGAGGTCCCCGCCGTTAACGACTGGCTGCAGCGCAGCGAAGCAGTTTGGGACCAGGCCCACGTCCACTTACAGCGGGCCGTGGACCGCACTAAGTCACAAGCCGACCGTCACCGCCGTCCCGGACCCGACTACGCCCCAGGCCAATGGGTTTGGCTCTCCACCCGAGACCTCCGCCTCCGCCAGCCCTGCAGAAAGCTCGGCCCTAGGTATGTTGGCCCCTTTAAAATCCTAAAAAAAAAATTAACCCTGTTACCTTCCGTCTCAAACTCCCCACTAATTACCGAGTCTCTCCCTCTTTTCATGTCTCCCTACTGAAACCGGCCGACGACCCGGGGGCCGAAGAGGAGGCCACTCTCAGACCCCCTCCCCTGATCGTGGGTGGCGAGGAGGCCTTCCTGGTGCGAAGGCTACTCGACTCCAGGCGCCACCGAGGTCAGATGCAGTACCTGGTGGACTGGGAGGGGTACGGCCCGGAAGAAAGGTCCTGGGTCAGCACCAACGACATCCTCGACCCTAACCTCATTACAGAGTACCATCGAACCAACCCGGAGAGACCAGCCCCCCTCGACCTCGGGGGAGACCTCGGCGTGGGTCGCATCTTCGCGTCAGGAGCCGCTCACAGGAGGGGGGCTCTGTCACGAACACGGGTGAAAGCGCCTCCTCCTCGAGCCTCCGGAGATCGCATTCACCCGAATACTAATTACTCACCCCAGCTGTTGCTCATTACCTCACCCTATTTAATCGCGCCAGTTTGTTCCCTCCTTGCGAAGTCTTGTCTAGCCCCGGCGACATTTCCAAGCACTATTAGTTATCTCTCTAGTTTACCCGTGTACCGACCTAGCTTTTCTCCGTTCCTGTTTGTTAGCCTCCAGCCCTGATACTCTAGACTGCCTTACTACGATTGTTTGCTGCCCGCCCTGATCATTAGCCTGTCCCTGATTACGCTTCAGCCTCTCTGCCTTACTCTGTTTGCCTGTCCCAGGCCTTTGCCTGTACGACCTGAGCTTGCCTTTCCAATAAAGCCGCATATGGATCCTAACCAACCTGAGTCTTCATTACAATGGATCATTAAAATTGTTTAGCTGCTATCCTTTTAAAATCTGTATTTTAAATTACTGCTATTGCGGCATTTCGTTCATGAGTTTTTGAATAAATCTGTTGATTGATGTATTATGATTCACTCATAATACATAATTACTGGTCTCAATCTACTGGTGTAATGATGTATCAGATAAATCAGTGAATAGTAAAGCTGTCAAATAAAAATGTGAAATTCAAATTTTCATCATATTTAAGATAAAAACATATTTAAGAA
Source organism: Xyrauchen texanus (assembly GCF_025860055.1). Lineage (NCBI taxonomy): Eukaryota > Metazoa > Chordata > Actinopteri > Cypriniformes > Catostomidae > Xyrauchen > Xyrauchen texanus. The sequence continues at coordinate 24,888,602 of NC_068309.1, read as the reverse complement.
TTAAAATTCTAAAAAGACCTACTTTTCAGCATAACATTAAATGCGTACACGTTCACTGCTGTATGCGTCTCTCTCCCTCACCTCGGGCAGACTGGACTGCTCTTTTATATCTCTCTCAGCTCTCAATGCAAACACATACAGCTGTTAGAGGTAATTTGCCACCGGTGTCAATCCTAAAAATTATTCCTCTCGCAGCCTCGCTCTCAACAGATGTCACTTGGCCACGCCCCCATCGCCCGACTCAGGCCCAGGAGCCACCCAGCCTGTGGTTTATTCTCCCCCCATTTCTAGAGTGGAAATCCGCCACAGCCATCTGCACTCCCAGCCTGTGGACCACCTCGATCTTAAAAGAATGGAATGCTAGATATCAACGGGTGATCCAGGCATTGGTATCCTTCATGTGATGGAGCCACTGGAGCAGGGCATGGTCCAAACAACGGGTGAAAGCATGCCCCAACAGATGGTACCAGAGGGTGAGGAATGCCCACTTGATGGCCAAACCATCCTTAGTTTGCGACTAATGTAGAGCATGGGGCACTCCTTCCCCTCCACCATCTGGGGCAGTACCGCTCCCAACCCCCTATCCAATGCGTCCGTCTGCAATAAAAAAGGGAGAGAGAAGTCAGGTGAGTGCAATAACGTCCCACCACAAAGTGCAGCTTTCACCTGCACGAATGCCTGCTGACATGGCTTTGTCCACTGGACCAGATCTGGTGCCCCATTTTTAGTCAGATCAGTCAGTGGGCTGGTGAGAGTTGAATAATTTGGCACAAACCAACGATAATAGCCACCCAGCCCCGGTTTTATCAATTTAGGGTCGCACCTGTCCATGACCCAAATGGAAGCCCAGATACCATAATTCTACCAATCCAATTATGCACTTCTTTGGGTTTGCCGTGAGTCCCAGTCAACTCAACGACCTCTGGACAGCCCTAAGATGCTGCAGGTGCCGCTGCCAAACATTACTGTAAATAATGATATCATCCAGATAGGCAGTGGCGTGAGCAGCATGTGGTCGGAGAATTCTGTTCATGAGTCACTGAAATGTAGCAGGGGCCCCGGAAAAAACGAACAGAAGTGTCACGAATTGGTGTAATCCGAACGGTGTGGAAAATGCCGTCTTTTCATGGGACATGGGAGTTAAGGGAATCTGCTAATATCCCTTCGTTAAATCCAGTGCTGAATAAAAGTGAGCCATGCCTAAAATATCAAGCAGTTCATCAATCCAAGGTATTAGGTACCACTTTTCTGGTAACTGGTAGGGACGACTGCATACCACTACCCTTGGGTTGTTTCAATATGGTGCTCTATGACATTTGAACGACCGGGAAGAGGCAAGAACATGTCGGAGAATTCCCTTTGCAACCTGGTAACCTCCGTAACTTGTGACGGTGAGAGGTGGTCTCCATAAGTTGCCGGGGTGTCTCAATCGATGGCTTTCACCTCCGGTCCGAGCTCCTCCCTCTCCGGAATGACCGTCATCAAAGTCACAGGGACCGCCTCTCTCCGTGGTGTTTAGAAATTGAGGTGGTAAATATGACATGCTCCACCTCTATCCATTCATTTAACCTCATAATCGATTACCCCTATTATTCAGCCAGCATTGATGTAATTGAGCCTGGAGAAAATTCTTCTGTGTTAACTGCCTGAGTGTGTGGAGTTTTGCTCTCAGTTCAAGAACATATTGAATTAAGTTTTTGCTGTATGAAGGTCCCTCTTCCCTATTTTCCAGTATGTCGTTGGGCATGAGCACGGTCGATGCCTGTAAAATAATTCAAATTGGGAGAACACTGTGGAGGCTTGCAGGACCTCTTGTACTGCAAATAATAGGGGCTCGAGCCACTTGTCCCAATTTCGAGCGTCTTTGCTCTTTAGTGTCTGATTAAATCGTTCGACCAAATCGTCCATTTGGGAGTGGTAAATGCTGGTCTGAATCTATTTAATCCCCATTATTTCATACCGTTTGTGTAGTGTGCGTGACATAAACGTTGTGGCGCTTTAGGGATGGCCACAGGATTCACCAACTGACATTCACAGCATGCCACACACCACCTGCGAACATCCCTACAAATGCTCAGCCAATAGAAATGGGCCATCAGATTGTCTAGTGTTTTCCCTGCCCTAAGTGACCCACCATTGGATTATAGTGAGCCGTCTAGAATAGCATTCCCGACGGCTCTTCAGTACTAACAATTTGGTTGTATCCTCCTTTATCTGAGCATCCTTCGTCACTTGATACAACCGATCCTTATAATTGATAAATACGGATATGCGAGTGTGTCATCTGTCGGGAGGCATTGACCATCAATCACTTTCACTTGATCAAAGGCCAGCTGAAGGATATCATCTCACGTCTGCTTAAGAAGGAAATTCCAAGCAGAAAGCAGAGACTTCCCCCTCCCTTACATCCTCCTGATGTGGAGTTGACGTAGACGGCCCTGGCTCCGCCTTCCTAGCAAGTGAGTCACACAGCACACACATTCCCCTTTATAAGGTAATAAATGCCTGCCAATTCATTCCCAAGATTAGTGGATGGGTGAGGCGGGTATTAAGCGCAGCCTTGGCACTATGATTTTGCGCCAGAAATTGAATAATGACCATCACAATGACAGGGCAATTTTAGATATCCCTGTGCACACATTTTACCTTCACCCACAGCCTTGTATGCAAATCCTCAGATTGAACCAAGCTTTGGTAAAATGGAGGTTCGATTACAACCTGAATCCACCAAGGCTTGATATGTATGCCCTTAATAGTCACAGGTATCCGGTGCATTCCTGCTTGATCGAGGGTGGCCTGTGGTGTGTCGGCAACCCGGACCAGCTCTAGCCGACCGGCCCAGACTTTACACCCACACCTGCGGCAGTGGATTCTCCAGCCTGTAGGGGGAGAATGGAGAGAGTAGGTTTAAATGGCCCAAGGGACCAGTGGCACTGGACCCACTCCATCATTGCTTTCAGAAGCCAGTTGATGAACTGCTCCAGTACCACCTGATTGAGTCCCTCAGTCCCGTCGTGTCCCTCAGCCAGCAGCCACCTCCAGGTGTCAAGGAGCTACTGGGCGAATGCGAATGGGCGGTCATTCTTGCCAAGCATCTGTAAGCAGAAGTGTTGCCAATGTTGTTCTTGGCTCGATGTAGGGAGTTTTTGGGCAACGAGTTGGGCTTCCCCAGACAACTGCAGCAGTAGGCGGACCACCGACTGGGTACTCTGCTAGTTCCATGATCCAGCCGCCTGCTCAAAAAGCTCAATGAAAGTGTCTGGGTCATCTTGAGGTCCCATCTTCCCGAGCATGACTTGCGGCACGGCCATAGGTGGGTTCAAGGTCGCGGCTTAGGACCCCTCCTTTTGTACCAAGCTCCATTGCACCTGCCAGTCCTCCACTTGAGCCTGGAGGAGCACCTGGAACTGCTGCTCCTGTTCCATGCGCAGGTCAAGCAGAGCCCGCTGTTGTGCTTGGTGGATGCCGGTGTGGGTCTTGAACACTTCGGCCAGTGGCAAGGACTCCACGATGGCGTGTTCTTCCTCCTAAATCCCGGGTTCTGCACCAATTTGATACGTCTCTCGCTTTCTTTTGAAGGAGGAAGCGAAAGCGGAGTAAAATGTCCAATGTAAATACTTTATTGCACACACAAAGACCTGCTTTTCAGCATGACATTAAATGCGAACACAATCGGATCGACTCGACTGTCTACCATGAGCTTCCCCCACTGAAATGCTTCTAGCAGTCTGACAAAAACATTGTATGCTTTCATCCATAGTATCTGGAAACTAGGCCACCATCAGTTCAGGTAGAATATATCTCAGACTTATCCATTTACAATAAATTACTGTAATAGTTACACTGGCCAATTTAATACATTTAAATGTCATGATTACATTTGTCTACTGAGATAGAGGATGGAATGAGAGGATGGAATGAAATGACAAAATGAGAGAGATCTCTTATAGGGCATTGCACCATTATGTGGAAGATTGCCCTGGAGACCAGTAAGATACATCCTACTGAATTGATCAGATTCTACTCAAGTAATGAAGCAGTCAGACATTTTAATGCCTTTGAAATTACAGAAAGGAAAATGGCTATTTAAATGCAGTACTTGACCATGCTGAAAAATGACTCGCTCTCTCTCTCTCCATTACACAGCCTGTCTCTCACATTTAGCAAAAGTTTATTTTGGTTCAAATACAGTATATTACCTCACATTCATGGTGAATGCAAGATGATATAATATCTATATTGTTCTATACTACACTATACACTGATGAGCCAAAATATTATGACCACTCAAAGGTGAAGTGAATAATGTTGATCATCTCCTAACAAGGCCACATGTTAAGGTCTGGGTAGATTAGATGGTAAACAAGCAATCAGTTCTCATAGTCAACATGTTGAATGTAGGAGAAATGGGCAGGAGTAAAGACCTGAATGACTTTGACATGGGCCAAATTGTTATGGCCAAACAACTGCATCAGAGCAGTGATGAGTACCTGCTGACAGTGGTCTGAGGAGGGACAAACCACAAACCAGCGACAGGGTGTTGGGCACTTCAGGCACATCAATGTGCACGGCAATGAAGGCTATCCTGTCTGGTCCAAAATTACAGAAGGTCTACTGTGGCACAAGTCACTGAAAACTTTAATGTTGGTTACAGGAGGAATGTGAAATATTCTGCTGGGAAACACTGGGTCCGGCCATTCATGTGGATGGCAATTTGACACATGCCACCTACCTAAACATCATTGCAGACCAGTTACACCCCTTCATGGCAATGGTATTCCCTGATGGCTGTGGCCTCTTTCTGCCACACTGCACACATTGTTTGGGAATGGTTTGAGAAAACCTATAAAGTGCTTAAGGTCTTGCCCTGGTCTCCCAAATTCCTAAGCATAAGAATCTGTGGGATGTACTGGACCGACAAGTCTGATTCACGGCGGCTCCACCTCGCAACTTACAGGACACCTTCAGGTGTCTTGAAGAGTCCATGTATTGGTGGATCAGTGCTGTTTTAGCGAAACGCAGATGACCAACAACATATTAGGCAGGTGGTCATACTGTTTTGGCTCATCTGTCTATATACAGTAAAGTGCAAATGTTTTAGGAACATAAAATGTTTCACAAAAACATTTGTCTTAAGATGATATATATATCTCTTCAGCTTTAGCGTGTCAATAGGAAATATAAACTGTAGACTTCCAAACATTCCTTTTGCAAAAAATAGAAGAAAAGGGAACCCTGCAACATATGGAATGGCTCCCATAGAGCCGCCACTGAACATTGATTTAGTCTGAGATTACATGAAGAAACAGAAGCAATTTAGAGAGCCTAGAGAGATAGAAGAACTGTAGCAAATTCTCAAGAAGCTTGGAATATCCTTTCTGCCAACAACCAAGAAACACTGTGTATAGGTGTACCTAGGAGAATCAGTGATGTTTTGAAAGCAAAGAAGGTCACACCAAATAGTGATATATTTTTTTATGTTTACTGGACTTTGTATGACGTTCATTGATAAATAAAAAATACTCATGACATTATGTTTTTATGAAATTCTCACTATACAACATTTTTCACAAGTGCCTAAAACATTTGCACAGTGCTGTAGTATAGTAAAGTTACTTATTTTTTTGTACTGTAGTATTACAAAATATGAATCTGTAAAGTCAAGTACAAGAGATGTCTTAATCTATCTGATCTCTTTATGAACCATGGTAGTGATCGACAGATGGCCAGAGAGATGGGGTTTTTCAATGGCCAAAACAATATCTAGATATAAACCTACTATATAATCAAGTAATATATTCAATTTAATATACATTAGAACTGCTCTATCAGTCACAGTTAACCCAGAAACACATTTATCATTTTATGCAAAGTAAAAAGAAAAATCTCAGCTTTTTTTTAACTATTCCTTCTATTAATCAGCCAAGTGGGCACAGTTATTGCCTGATGCTGATATTATCAAAATGGCCAAATATAGGCTGATTAATCTACTCTATAGACAGAAATATAGTGATTTTCAAATTAAATTTAACACAGCATAAGTGCACAGGAGCAAACAGCATGCATAATGCACACAAAGATCTTTGCAGATTCATTTAGGAAAAAGACATCTGTGTTATGAACCTATTATACTGTGAAGCATTAACCTCATGCTGTTAATTGAAAGATCTTTTACACCCATAAACACTTGCTGGGCATTTTAAAACACCACTGGGTATATGTGAAATGGGTTATAGTGGAGGAGTAGGCTGCATGCTAGTTACACTTAGAGATATTAAAACCTTTTCATTCATTTATTTTCCAAATATCTTCACTTTTCACCACAGGTTTCCACAACTCCATGACCTGACAATGAGATAGGAAGAGAAATAACTGGCATACAGTGTGACCTGCAGTGTGATTTATTGATTGTGATTCATCAGCCTTTTTAACATCACTCATTCAAATCCACATCCATATCAGTCTTCATTTTCAGCCTCAGTGGGTACACTGACGTTTTTCACACTGCATGTTTGCTTGTAGATTTGGGGACTGCAACGGTTGCTAGTGTTATGTGGATTACTTCCAAGATGTAATCTGGTACTGATAAAAAATTGGATGACTAAAACTGTAATTATTAACATAATATTTTAGACTAGACTTTTAGGCAATCAAATCTGATTACTTTTGGATTACTTACTGGGCCTTACATGAGCCAAAAAAGTTAATTTATATAATGCAAAACTCAGTTGCATTAGATCAACACAGCTTAAACATAAGTGTACAACACATTTTTTCAGAAAAGTTCATCTAACACAGGTTTCTAGAAAGGAAAAGAAGCATATTCACCTTCTCCGAGGTTAAAGCATTGCGAAATGGAATTGCTACTAGGCTTGGGATTGATGCCTTTTTCACACAAAATTGGGGGGCATAACTCATAAAGTTTCTATTAAATTCGACCCAATGAAATGACAAAGATCATTTATTAGCCATCACTGGATCTATTGTGAATACGTATCTTTCATCTAGCCTATACAATGTATTTTCAAATAAAAGTATGTCGTTTGGGGTTATAGAGCTGGAATGAAAGAGCTTTTCATTTACATTTACATTTGTGCATTTGGCAGACGCTTTTATCCAAAGCGACTTACAGAGCACTTATTACAGGGACAATCCCCCCGGAGCAACCTGGAGTTAAGTGCCTTGCTCAAGGACACAATGGTGGTGGCTGTGGGGCTCGAACCAGCGTCCTTCTGATTACCAGATTACCAGTTATGTGCTTAGACCACTACACCACCACCACTCCAGTTCAAGGCTACATACAGAGAAATTGCATCTTAAGCATTGCCATTTCTAATCTTTCAGTTTGTTCTGTTACAACAATTTCACAAACCTGCAAACTCATCAGCATCACTTTGATAATTCTTGAAGTACCAAAACATCTGTAAATTTGGACCACCACCTCCCATGCAGCTTCAACTTGTCCTGTGTGAGTAAATGTGTGTATGTGTGTGTGTGTCTGTGTATGTGTGTGTGCTTCAATAAATGGTATATCACCCTCTTGTGGTCTCCCAATGCTATTACACCAGACTTTTAAACAGAGGCCAACTGAGTGTATTGGAAAGCATGCAAATTGGCCTTCTAATTTAAATGTCGGCTAATTTTAATATATTGATGCCTCAAAAATATATCAATTGCCACGCAATGTGTCACATGGCACTGTGCCCATCTTGGGACTTGAGTCTGGAGTCAAGCGGTGTGGCCACCGCCGAGGATGCCATATTCCCCAGGAGCCTCTGAAATAGTTTCAGTGTGCCTTCAAACAGGTCATCACCGACAGGGAGCGCTCGTTCGTGAGACGTGCCGTCATCGAGACTGAGAAAAGAGATGCTCTGAACCGAGAGGAGTTTGCTCTTTTCCCAGATGACCCGAAGCCCTAGCAGAACACACCAGCGGAACGGTCGGGGAGGGGGGGGGGAGGAGATACATCATCCCCGCGGTATGTCGAAACCGTCTGGGTGTGGCCGGGTTTGTGCCACAGCTGGGCATGCAGAGGCGGGGGGAACGCCGCTGGAGCGCCGAACCTGCCCGAATGATAAGGTGGATGGTGGTCATAATGACGGCCGTACGCACCGGAGTTTTAAGAGATTTAAAAACAGATAATGAAGGTGACAATCTGCTGCATTTTTAACTAATTGGAGTCGAGCAATTAGAGATTTGGAAATTCCACAATAAAGAGAAATCCAGTAGTCCAGATAAAGCATGTTTATCTCTAATGTTTTCTCAGACAAATAGGGTTTCACTTTAGAGAGTAGATGTAGCTGAAAGAAACTGGAAACTATGACAGCACTAATATGTTTGACAAATTTCAGCTGGGTATCAAACTGGACACCCAGGATCCATACTTGAGGAGCGAGGAAAGCATTGAGATTTCCGCAATCAAAATTACTGACATCAAAATTGTCATTGCCACCAAATTTGGTACATATATTTATGGAGTCATTCTAAGGACAAGCAAAAGCAATTGTGCATCTCCACCTCTTGGTGGCACTCTAATAATAAAAAACATTAAAATGTATCCAACTATGGAACGGTTGGGCTGATCGACTTGAAATTCTGCATTCAGTGTCTGTGTCTAAGGTGCCATCAAGGTCTATGAGGACAGCCGCATACCTTGAAAAACATGGCCCCATCAACAAAATGATCTTTTAGCAGCTATTTTAACTAGTCCTTGTCCGTTCACCCGATTCAGAACCAAACCAGTGCAGAAAGATTCTCTGGATACTCTCATTATTAATAATTATCAAAAAAAGTTTTAACTTCCAACTTCCAGACACGGCAACTGGGGGCATTGGGAACTGCCCAAGGGAGACGCCGGTCCGCTCGTATGGGGACCGTACCGCGGAAAATACACACAGGGGGAAAGTCTACGTAGGAGCCCTGACCTGTGGAGCACCTATTCCAGTACAGGGTAGATCTGAGTACCCGCAGAGGATTGGGTCGGCAAATTCCTCCGCTGAATTGCGGACCCAGAGGGCTAGGGAGGAGTCATCCAGAGAGCCGAGTGATTGGGATCGCCTGGGAGAAAAAGCGCACGGTTTTACCTCAACAGAGGGAACGGGCGCTAGGTGCAAGGGATCCACCAAGTCAGTCTGTCAGCATGTTACAGAGTTCTACTGGCTCGGACCTGAGAAAACATGGGACGAAACTGACTGAGATTGTAAATTCTTGCAAATGTATTGGGTGTTGCCCAACCCACTGCTCTGCATATGTCTGCCATGGAGATGTTTCTGGCAAGTGCCCATGAGGACGCAGGCGGGCATGGTGGGAGAGCCTCTGTTTGGAGACAGCGTTCCCTTTCCGCTGTCCACCAAAGCAGACAAAGAGCTGCTCAGAACATCTAAAGCTCTGCGTGCGGTCCAAATAGGTATGCAAAGCACGTACCGGACACAGCAATGAAGGGGCTGGGTCTGCCTCCTCCCGGGGCAGCACTTGCAGGTCCACTACCTGGTCTCTGAAAGGCGTGGTAGGAACCTTGGGCATGTAGCCCAGCCGCGGTCTTAGGATCACATGTGTGTCTGCCAGACCGAACTCCAGGCAAGTATTGCTGACAGAGAATGCTTGCAGGTCCCCGACCATCTTGATGGAGGAGAGCTTGATCAGTAGGGGAGAGGGTCCTGAGTCCAACTGATTCTAGTGGCTCGAAGGGGGGTCTCTGAAGGCCCGAGAGGACCACTGAGAGATCCCAGGAGGGGAACAGGCTTTGCCGGGATTTAACCTCTTAGGAACCTCATAATCAAGTCGTGCTTACCCAAAGACTTGCCGTCTACTGCGTCGTCGTGGGCTGCGATAGCAGCTACATACACTTTCAAGGTGGACGGGGACAGCCTCCCCTCCAACCTCTCCTGCAGAAATGAGAGCACTGACCGGACTGCGCACCTTTGTGGGTCTTCGGCCCGAGAAGAACTCCAATTCGGGAACAAGCGCCACTTTAGGGCATAAAGTTGCCTGGTAGAAGGGGCTCTGGCTTGGTTGATCGTGTCTACGACGGCAGGTGGCAGATCAGCTAGATCTTCCACGTCCCATCCAGGGGCCAGACATGGAGGTTCCAGAGGTCTGGGTGCGGATTCCAGAGCGTGCCCCATCCCTGAGAAAAAAGGTCTTTCCTCAGGGGAATTTGCCAAGGAACCAAGCCCGGGTGAGCCAATAGGGAGCCACTTGAGTGACTTGTTCCTCATCCTCCCTGACCTAGGCTCACTGGGGGAAATGTGTACTTGCGCAGCTCCGTGGGCCAGCTGTGTGCCAGTGTGTCTGCCCTGAGAGGAGCCTCTAGTTCGGGCATACCAGAGCGGGCAGTGGGAGGTCACTTGGGAGGCGAACAGGTCTACCTGAGCCTTGCCGAACCATACCCAAATTAGCTGGACCGACTGGGGTGAAGCCTCAACTCTCCACTGGGCAAGCGTTGTTGTGATAGCGCATCCACCACCACATTGCGGTTGCCAGGGATGTGAGTGGCGTGCAGCGACTTGAGTCACAGCTGGTTCCAAAGGAGGAGACGATGGGCGAGTTGTGACACGTGATGGGAGCGTACACCGCCTTGGCGATTTATGTACGCTACCGCGGTGGTGCTGTCTACATGTTTGCCCTGAACCAGCGGGAGAAACCTCCGCAGGGCAAAGAATACAGTCAACAACTCTAGGCAGTTGATGTGCCAGTGCAGTGGGGCCCCTTTCCAACGGCCCGCAGCTGTGTGCCCATTGCACACGGCGCCCCAACCCAATTTGGATGTGTTGGTCATGACCAGGACGCTTCGGGACACCTGCTGCAAGGGGACTCCTGCCCGCAGAAAGCAGAGGTCTGTCCAGTGTTTGAATGTTTGGCGGCAGGCAGGGATGACCATCACACGGTGCATGCCGCGGCACCACACTCGCCTCGGGACTCGAGTCTGAAGCCAGTGCTGAAGTGGTCTCATATGCATCAACCCCAGCAGCGCGACCTCCACGGAGGACACCATATACCCCAGGAGCCTCTGGAAAAGTTTTAAAGGGACCACAGCACCTGGCCTGAAGGCAGCGAGGCATTCCAGCACTGACTGCGCACGCTCGTGAGGCGCGCTGACATTGAAACGTCAATGTCTTACTCCATGCCGAGAAAAGAGATGCTCTGAACCAGACCTGAAGCCCTAAGTGGCTGAGGTGCCTGAGCACCTGGTCCCTGTGGGTGCATAGTAACTCTCGGGAATGGGCCAGGATGATACCTCATCGAGGTAGTTGAGTATGGGGATGTCGGCCTCTAGGAGCAGGGCAAGGGCTGCCTCTACGACCTTTGTAAAGAAGCAAGGGGACAGGGACATGCCGAAGGGGAGGACCTTGTACTGATGCGCCTTGCCGTCGAACGCGAACCGTAGAAAGGGTCAATGTCGAGGCAATATTGAGACATGGAAGTATGCGTCCTTCAGGTCTACAGCCGAGAACCAATATAGATGCCGGACGCAAGTTAAGGTTGAAAACTCGCAAGTCCAAGATCGGACGTAAGCCGCTGCCTTTCTTGGGTACGATGAAATAAGGGCTGTAGAAACCCTTCTTCATCTTGGTTGGAGGGACAGGCTCTATCGCATCTTTAAATAAGAGTGTTGTGATTTCCGCGTGCAGGGATTCGAGTCCTCTAGACTTGTCAGAACCGGACGGCCGGGGAACAGTCGTGGGGCTGAAGGTGGGGGGTCCGCGTCCAGTATGCAGGTACTGTGGAGGTGCGGCGGCAGAGTGCCGTGAGAACGGCATTTGCGGGCCAGGTGACCCAGAGACAAAGGAAATAGCTCTTTTATTGAGAATCGGGGCTGCGGCAAATTAAATAAATTCAAATAAGGATTCTCCTCCCGGCCCTCCACCGTGTGACGAATTGGTCTGCTTACCAGCTCCGGAGCGAACATCTTGGTCTCTGGGTCGATCGTCTCAGGAGTGCCTGGGAGCCTTCCGGGTCCTCGAGTGGGTCCGTGAGATGGGGGGCATGCACTTCCTGCAGGGCACTTGAAGCAGGGGCTGAGAGCTGGGCCCAGGTTGAGGCGGAGCTGCATGATTTTTAGCCGCAGGAGGACACCCTCGGCGAGCAGACGAGGCTTGGCCCGTGGCGGCAGGTTCGATGTGGGGCAAGATATGTGAAATGTCCTCCATCTGCTTTTTCACCGCGGAGAACTGCTGGGCGAAGTCGAGGAAGCGTGTCTGGTCCGTCTCGCGCATCTTGACCAAGTTCAGCCACAGATGACATTCCTGAAACACAAGTGTGGCCTGCCCGAGTGACTGCGCTGTGGCCTACGTGGCCCTGAGGGTGAGGTTGGTCGCTGAGCGCAGTTTCTGCAGCATGTCGGAATCAGGAATCACGTCGTCCTACAGGCCTTGGAGGGGAGCACAGGGCGACCCCGCCAGGTGGCGGCGTTCTCGGGGCATAGGTGGATTGCAACCGCCCTATCCACCTAGGGAATCGTCGTGTCCCTGTGTGGCCGCACCGCCGTCGAGGGTAGTGAGAGTGAATGAGTGAGGGGCTTTGTGATGAGTGGAGAGGGGTGCTCTCATCATGCACCTCCGGGAAGAAAGGGAATAGCTCTTTTCGCGACGGCTGTTGGGAGGACGGAGGATTCCAGTCCAGCCCCACGCTTGCGGTGGCCCGGGCAAGCATGTCAGACATCTGGGCATCAGCCTCAGCCTGGGCGTGCTGGCCCAAAGGCGGCAGCCCAGACGAGTCACCCGTGTCAGATGCCGGACCGCTCTCCGATGCAGCGGCGAGCTCATCCAGCTCGGGGGGCTCCAGAGGATAGACAGACTGGCTGTGAGGCGAGCCGCTGTTGCCTCGAGCCCAGACGGAAGTCAACGAGCGTGCCGGGGGCGGGTGGTTCGTGGGGGCATACGTGGCAAAACCGAGCCCGCTGCCATCCCCAGATCGCCTCCATTGCCAGCCGTGTCGTCCTCAATCCCGTGGGAAGAAGGAGCGATGCGGGGGGCGGCTGGAGTGGCGTTCCATTGGTTGAAGGAAAGCAGCAACTGTAAAGTTGCCATGGTCATGCTCCCGCAGTGAGAATATGAACCATCCACAAATGCTGCCTCGGTGTGATCGCAGCCCAGACACACGAGACAGCGCCTGTGGCCGTCTGAAGCAGAGAGCACTCTACTGCATCCAGGAACTACACAGGGGCAGAAAGGCATCTTTATAAAGACGTGTCCTGAAAAGGACGTTGAATGCCGCTGTGTATTGCTCTTTTAGAGGAAAATACTCTTTTACAGAAAATCACTCTTTTAACAACACTCTTTTAAGTTAGCGCTGTCGAAGTGCCCAAAGGCAAACTGCACTGCCGTGCAGTGAAGGAGAAAGCCGCTGAAGTGCGCCGTAGATCCAACAGCAGATCGCTCAGAGGTAGAGGAACAGTTGTGTGACTCGCAGCTCGCTGCACACATGACCATCGGCTCCGAAGAAAATTTTTTAATGAAACAAATGCATTTCCCCGCCTTTATACCCGTATGTCTGGGGGCGGAACATGCAAATTCTGTCTGCCTACTTCTCATTGGCCTTTTTTCATAGATCAGAGGTATATTCGGCGCTCAATAGAGACCCCTAGTGTCGCTTCTTCGACACAACGTCAAAGTAAGCGACAGACAGGGAATAATGTATATTACATTACAAGTGATTTTATTCATTGCTTTGAGCAGTTTGCCTAAAATGTTCACAAAAATGATATTTTCACAAATTTTAGACATTCCTGTGCTTGGCCCTGATAATTGCTACTTGCAGCTATATTGTTATAACTAAGATTGTTACAGGCCATTTGTGTATTTGACCACTGAGGGTGAAGTGTCTAACCCATGTCAGGAATGCAGTGACAGTGCTTAATCAATCAGCCTGGCTTCCAGAGAACAGAAAAGTGAGTTGTAATAAATTCATTGATCATTGATCAAATTAAGCGAGTGTTTTATTGTGTTTAAGTTTTAGGTCACTAATGTAGCACATGCCACTTTATTAGGCACACCTGTACATCTACTTATTCAGGCGATTATCTAATCAGCCAATCGTTTAGCAGCATTGTTTTGTATACAATTATGCAGGTATGGGTCAGGAGCTTCAGTTAATGTTCACATCATCATAATTAGATAATTGCATGAATAAGTAGATGTACAGGTGTACCTCATAAAGAAGCCAATGAGTGTATTTACTGACACAAATGCATTCTTAGCATTCATCACTAAAAGTATATTTCTGCCTAACTTTGGCCAGTTGTGTTTTGACATATTGTCCTCTCATCTTTTTTGTTTGTGCTGGTTAAGGCCCATTCCAATGAGGCCTGACTCAGCTTTGAAGGAAAGATAGCCCTCTGTTTTGTTCTGTCCAATGATGTCATTGTAGGGATTGTTTGTATTTTTGAGTCATATGACTAAAGGTGGGTGCATACTATACGATTTATAATAGTCCTTTACGATTGTTGCTTGTCAGACTGCACAATATGAACGCATTGATAACGCCATGGCACACTGTGCGACGTTATGTCAGACTGCATGATATACATCGTAGCTGAATGTGGTTCCAATTGTCCAGATCAGTGAACGTGACTCAAGTTACGGGAGTGTTGATGAATAAAAGCGAAATGGCAAAATCTGCCCACCATGGAGTAGCGTTTTTTTTCTATCTCTGAAAGTCAGGACATCAGCATTTCCATTGCTACAATACCACTCCAACATGAGCATAGGCTACCACATGCAAATATTCATTGTGGAAATAAAAAGACTTGTGGCCTGAAAAATTACAAACTTCATCATTCACAATAGAGAAAAAATGTTTAAAGTAAATGTATTAAAAGTAAAATAGTATTTAAAATAACAGTGTAAAGAAAGGATCTCTGTATTTAATTCATAGAATAATGCTTTCATATTGCTTAATAAAATCACATTCATTAAACCTTTTTATATAAAATGAAAAGAAGGAAAAACTATTGAAAGAGCTTGAGTAAAGTGATAACTGGGCACAAATGCTGCTTTAGTGGTACAAACACAGAGCAGGTTTCTTTCCAAGTGAACTGGGGTGCGAGAGACGAGTGGAATATCTAATCTGGGCGTCGTAATAGCAGTCACACTATACGGCTGCGATGCAAAATTTCAGACACTGCCCAAACTTCGTCGAAGGCTGAAGATCATCTCAAAGGCTATTAATCGGCCATCTGTGAACATGTCACACTGAATGTTGTAAGACTGACGATTTTGCCCTGCGATGAGAGAAATCCTTTAGGATTCCCGAAATGTGTCTCAGAAGGCAGACACGTTGCCAAAATGTCACAGCGTGCACCCACCTTAAGTCAGAGGGACTGGATGCCAGTGTATCTAAAAGGATACTCACCTCTGTCCTGTTTTTGCAAACCAACTTATCTTAGTGATTTAAAAAATATAATCTTTGAATGATTACATTCAAGGTTAAATATTCATATCATTTTCAGTTTCTGTCTTTTGCCTTAAGAAATGTGGAGAACTTTGTCTTCAGTAGACTCTCTCTCAACTGATTGAAACTCAACTTTGATTACTAGTCTTCATTGTTTATACTGGTCTCTCTAATGGGAATAAACTTACACTATGTGACCAGCTGAAAACCCTTTCCGACTGCTTGTCTCAGACACACAAGAACTTTTGGATTGCAAGACATGAGGGAAAGAATTTGACACCAGTTCTGCCTGCTTTGTGATGGTTTTAAACATATTTTTTTATATTTCTTTTGTTATTTGTATTACTTATTACTTGTGTCAGGTAGGTAATATGTTTGCATCAGTGTTTCTCAACCTTTTTGCAGTAAGTACCACCAAAGCACAATTTGTAATGCTCAAGTACAACGTTATAGACATAAAACCAAAGATACATACCAAAGGCTAAATATCATTTAACATTATCTTGAATTTTGTAATAGGAAGTTGCCGGTTACGATGTTTACTCATCAACAGCAACAAAAACAAAAACAGGCTATATAAGCTGTGAAAATATTGGAACAGACTAATGCTGTTTAATTATACAGGAGATCTTTTAAATGTTTCAAATGTTTATTGTTTGTTTACATGCATAATTCGAAAATAATTCTAGCATTTTGCCCAGCCATAAATCTGACTGTTCAAAAAAGAAAAAAATCACATTTGAATCTGATTACAAACCAGTGTGGATGGGGTTTGGATCAGGTTTGAAAACATTTAATGTGATTTTTTTGCTGTTCAGTCTACAATAACAGATTCTAGTCGCATACACATCACATTTTTGCTGCCTTTCTGAACTGGAACTAATGTCTGAGGTACTCTAAATTCCCCATTTTAACTTAATGCTTGTTGTCTAATTGTTATGCCTCAGGGCATATTAAAAGTCTATGGCTAGACCTCTATTAAAAACAAACTTGCTCTTTGCATCAGTTCAGTGGTCCAAAGGCTGTCAAAGTCCACAAAAACACTAATGAAATGTGTTCTGTGGATCGTAATTGCCCTAACAGAGTACTAAAGGTCTTGTTTGGCATATGGAGCTTCAGCTTGGAGTGTTCTGGAGTTGAATGAGGCTTCTGTAGTGCACTGTTGGGCACAAAAAGAAGCCATGATCTAATCACCTTCTGGCATGTGTCTCTTCATCCCTTCTGTTTTGCAATAATTCACCATTTCAGTGGCAGCACACTGCCAAGTGAGCCAGATCTTGCCCCACCACCAGCTGGTCCTACGACCTGCAGTTCCATGTCACAGAAATGGGATTTCAATTCAACATTCTATTCTATCTAGTTTTCCCCCCTCAAATGATGCCACTCATTAAAACCTGTCAATGATATGTGGTACACAAGGTGAAGTGTGAAAGTTTTTATTTATGTGGTGATTTATTTTAAGTAAAAAAATTACTACTAAATGTCAACGCACCATTAGATGCTGATGAAACGAACCATGCTCTGTTGCTTTCAAGCTTTACAAGAGAAAAATAGTTGAGACCAATATAAACAAATACACTCAAGCACACACACAGAAATGCATGCACACAAATATGGCCCTATTTCTTATTTATTGCTTATGAATACTTGATGTCCACTGTTAAATGTCTTGTGTGCATGTGTCTGTATTTGTGTGTTTGTGTGCAATAGTGTACTAGTCTATTTTTGCAAACACAACCACTTTACATTTTATAGCTTGCACGAACACTTACCCATTTAGGAATCCATAAAGGCTCTCTCATTTGCGTGAACAGACTTGTTCACAGTCATGCAGAATAAATACATAACCAAGCAAAATGTTTAAATACACATACATGAGCAACCTCTGCCCACTGCTTCTGAGATGAGGAAATTACACTAGAGATGAAGACTACTAAGTGGGCACTAGGCAGGGCTATTATTTCCAGGCACACAGCAGGTCTCTGAGGCCAGTGATGACTAAAGAACAAGAACAAGTTGGTGACAATTTGTGCAATTTTTTTTTTTAGTGATTAGTTAAGTGCTCTTGGAAAAGATGCGTTTTAAGTTGTTTTTTGAAGACAGAGAGCGAGTCTGCTTCACGGATGGAGTTGGGAAATTCATTCCACCAACGTGCTATGATGAAGCTGAAAGTCTGAGAAAGTGTTTTGGTGCCTCTGTGTTTGTATAACAAGGCAACGTTTCTTCTAGTGGCCGTGTAGCTCTGCAGAAATTATTTTAGGTATGTTGGAGCAGACCCATTGACTGTTCTCTATGCCAGCATCAGAGCCTTGAATTTGATACATGCATCAACCGGTAGCCAGTGGAGAGAGACAAGGAGTGGTGTAACATTCTCTCTTTGGATCATTAAAACCAGACATGCTGCTGCATTCTGGCTCATTTGCAGAGGTTTGTTTGCACATGTAGAGAGGCCTGCAATGAGAGAGTTACTATATTAGCATACTACTTGGCTAGCATGCTAACTGTAGGCTATTCTATATTTTAAGGCTAATTGATCATGATGCTATCCATAGGCAACCTAAGCTTAGCATTCTAATTGGTTAGCATGCCAAACAACACTTTTGTGTGCTGACACTAAACTTGTCATGTCTCTTTAGCATCGTTGAGATGTGATGAGATGAGTGGCCTAGGGGTTAGAGCATTGAACTCTGGTTAAAAATATTGCAAGCTATCTTCGAATCAAGCAAAGGATGGTTTTAAAAATTATACTTCTGTTGACCTCAGAGTCTCACGTTGTATATATTACAATGTTGGCTGTAATTTAAATCATAATTCCTTCTTAATTTAAATAGGGGCAGCTGTGGCTCAGGTGGTAGAGCAGGTCGGCTGCTAATTGCAGGGTTGGCCCACACGACTCCACATGCCGAAGTGTCCTTGGGCAAGACAATGAACCCCAAGTTGCTCCCAATGGCAGGCTAGCACCTTGCATGGGAGCTCTACAGCCATTGGTGTATGAGTGTGTGTGAATGGGTGATTGGGATACAGCATAAAGCGCATTGGTAACCTCTAAGTTTAAAAAAAAGCGCTATAGAAGTGCAGACCATTTACCATTTAATTTCAAAACTACTTAGCTGTAACAACAACATTTTCTCAGCTATCGTTTTGAACTATCATTTGTAATGTGTCTTTTACATCATTTAGACTTGATTATGTGGCAAAGTGGATAAAGCACTGAACCTTGGTCAAAAAGATTGGGAGTCTGTGACCAGCAACGGATGGCTTTAAAATTTGCACTTATGTTGATCTTTGAGTCTTTTTGAGGTGCTTACTACAATGTAGGCCTTACTTTACTGCATAATTCCTAATTCAATTAAAAACATCTTAGCTGTATCAAAAAATTTTAGCAATTGTTTTGTACTCTCAACTTGGTATATCACTTTGGCATCAGTTAAACTTGTTAATTGTGTGGCGCAGTGGTCAAAGCTCTGGACTTTAGATCAAAAGATGGGGTGAACCCCCGGTTCAAAACCTGCTTCAATTAGTTTTAACATTGTGTCTCTGTTGAACTGGAGCTCTTTGCATTATGCACAATGAATATCAGTTGTTGCTGCTTGCAGCTATATTTATTATCACTGTTTTAGAAGAAACAACTAAAGAGAGGTCATTTGATGGGTTTATGATGTAGGGCACATTACGTAAACACAAAACAGAATTTAACGTGCAAACCCTTGTCTTCCTCTCAGTCTGAAATATTAGGAAATAAGAAAGTACAGCTACAAAGAGCACTGTCTGAGACTATTTCCTCTGTGAAGTCGACATGTTCAAGGGCTGGCCGATAGGATGATGTAATCGGATATCGATGATGTCTTACAAAGATGCCGATTGCGAACAGATGATGATTGACAATATCGGGAAATGGCAAAACCATGAATCTAGGAAGTCACCAAATATTTTAAACAGTGGGCAGGGAGTGAACTTGCACCCACCACCCACAAAATGCAACAAGGTTGAATCCAGTTCGCAAGTTCCTTGTCCAAATGTATTTCATGCATGGGTAATTTTGCTCATCTACCCACCACAGGCAGGTGACATGTAAGACATTTTGGAGTGACACATGACAAGAAATACTGTTAGTCACAAAGACATGCGCTTGAAGAATCACACTTTATTATATTTTTAAGCACATGTAAAGATTTTTCACACTTTTTTCTGTTTCATTCGTCTGAAGACTGTTTGCAAGAATAATGTCATCTATGAGAATACTGAAAATTATCTCAGATCATCTCGGGAGGTGCTGTGAGTTTAATGTGCTTAATTTCATCGCTGTTGGCAAGCATTGCAGATTTTTGGAAATTTGGATTTGGGGAGGTGGTTAAATAGGATATTTTGATCACTTCGTTATTTTATTGCTTTTTTCATTTAAAGTGCAATTTGAATTTAGAAATGTCTTTTGTTTAAGTTTTTCATATTTTATCAGTTTCAATAAATTAATAAAAAATTTCAAGCAAAATCAATAAAGCAAAAAAATTCACCGACCCACAGCAGGAGGGTGATGTAATCGGATATCACAATATTTTTTAAGGCAATTATCTAAATACTTTTTTTGGCATATTGCCCATGCCCTAACATGTTGCAATGCAAATAATTCAATTTGACTTTACATTTTACTAGAAGTACGAGTACAATTCAGTACCATACAAAAAACAAACATTTCTGACACTGGATGAGGGATGGAGATGAGAGATGTAACAGGTGATTGAGTTTCTCTCTTCACCATGCGGCTGGTATGTGCTGCATTATGACTAATGATGGAGCACCAAGATATGAAAGGTGTCAAAACTATAGATCACTACAACATCAAGCTCTTGCAATGTTAGTAGCTTTAACTTAACAGCAGTGAAGGTTTTATCGCATCATTTGCTAATGGAGACACAGAATAACACCATTTGTATGTCGAATTAACAGGTTTTGAAAGGTTTATACACAAATGACATCTCGGCGACAAAGCTCTCCCTCATTGCGAGTGCTCACACTAAACTCAACAAGCACTCAACGTGCTGCTGACAGCTGCACATGAGAGAGGGAGATTGAGCGGATTTTCATTGCACATCTTCTGGAATTACAGTTTGATACAAAAAACGGTTTATTGATTTGATTTGTTCATCTGTATCTATTGGTTTAATTATTCACAGCTGCACTGTAACGTGAATAAAAGTGTGCAGGAATTTCCCACCCTATGAACATAAAACTTGTGGGAATTATTCAAATTGTGCGCGATAGCAGCAAACCCGCGCCGACTTTCAGGCCCGATATGGATTACACAATTAGATTACAGAAATCACAAACTTGTAATTATATTATATTACATTACATTTATGAATGTGAGTATTTACAGCTACATTTTATGGTTTATATGATTGGTTTGGTTGCGTACCCAACACTAGTTGCCGATAATGTTATCCATAGAGCAAGGTGGACAATACAATGCTGAAATTCATAATAAATGTAACAATAGCTGGGCGTTACAGAGATGAAATGAGTAGTATACTATTCAGCTCATTGTGTAATTTCAACACGACATCCCCAATGAGAGTGGCCCCCTTTATGTAGAATTAAAAAGCTTTTTCTAGGCCTGAAGTCTTTTTATCAAAAGTATTTTCCATTCCTTGAGGGGTAAAACTTTTTCAACAGTCAAAAATAATGTGTGTGCACCTTTCAATAAATACATTTCTGGTCTTCTTTTTCTGCAGATTACATCTCTCCAGAACAATAAGTTTAAAGATAAAGTTTAAGATCACAGATAAAAGATAGCTTTTATTCATAAATCATTGGAGGGAACCAAATGTGTGAAAGCACAGCCCTCATCCACAAGCACCCTGCCTGCAGTCAGTAGGTACCAGTAAGCTGGGCCTAACCTTGTTTGGGGGAGAACTGGAGCAAAGCAACCAGGCAACCGAACAAGACCTCTGTCAATGTCCATGCAGCTCAACTGTCTGGGTGAGGGATTAAATCAGATAGCATTTTACAAAATAGAGGCCCCATTCTGTTTAGGAATCAGGTCTGAATGCCATGCAGATGTGTGCTGTAATGCTGTAGAAGGATTGACTGGAGAGCAGCACAGGAATTGCTGGGTCTTAGCACTTCTGGCGAGGTCTTGGTGATGGGTCAGAACATGACAGCTAAAATGGGGTTATGTCTCTCCAGCTGCAATGTAACACTGTTTTTCGAGGTAATTATATTTTAGGGTCTTCAGGAACAAATACTGAAATGCTTTCACTGCATGTTGGCTGTCAGTGTTGTTCACTGCCAACTTGGTTTTGTTTCTATAACAATCTCCTGAAGCTGATTTTATAACCTTGGTTTATTTTTTGGAGAGCCAGTTAAGCTCTTGTTTAAGCGTCTGTAGTTTAACCTATCAGTTGCAACAATCACAGATGTCCCAGCAACTGATGTTGTTTAAGTTCACTGCATGTTATTACCACAATATTTTGTATTTCATTTTAACAAAATTCTAGTCCTCTAATCGAATCGGAATTCATTACAATTCGTAGAGTGTTGATAATTTGAATGATTTACCAAAGTTTTACTGGTAAGTGTAATCAAATCTTTGAAAGATGAACCTACATTCTGATCAAAGTTAATGCACAATGTTTTTAAATAACTGTATGCAGTGACTATAGAAACATTATTTAAATAATTTTTCCTCAACGATTATTGTGGTTCAATCTTATTCAGATAAAACCACCTATAAATAGTAGGGATGCGCCACAATATTGGCCTTCAAAAATATTTGCCCGTGAAAATGGCAAAGAATTGCAGAAAATCTTGGCTGAAAATTTGTACAGAAACAGAAAACACATCACATGGAAAAAAGGTATTGTTATTTTACACATTAAAGTCCACATCCCCAGAATTGAATTGATCACTCTACTGTTATTAGCGCATTTAATAAAGGGCATTCTACAGCACTCCATTATTGTATTATGGTGTGTCATGGCCATTACTGTCAAGCTCCAATATGACAATAAAAAAAAAGCACCATTAAAGTAGTCCATATGACTTGTGCATTATATTCAAAGTCTCTTGAAGCCATTCAATAGTTTTGTGAATTGGAAAGAGTGCGTTTAATAAGTAAATATATATAGTCTGCATGCGCAGCATGCTTCAGTAAATGATCGCTGCTCTGTTGTTGACACACAGTGCTGCTGTTTTCACTGCTGTGGCTCGCCATATGTGAGTGCTCAACCTAAATCTATCTCAGATGTAGATGCTTTATAGTTCGGTTCACTTAAAACATTCTTTGAGAACAGCATCAGAGGCACATTTCACCTGATAAGAAGCATATTAAAACTACTATGAACTAGAGATGTGCACGAGTAATCAACTAATCAAGTATTCGTTCTGCACCAACTAGTCAACTATTAAAATCACTACTCGAATATCACAAAAGTATTTATTTTATTTTTTTTGCAAATTTGCCTGCCATGGGCAAAGCTGAATACAGTACTTTCCCTCTGAATTTCTCACCACGTATCACAGTTACAAATGAGTCCACTCGGGGGCGCTGTAGATGTGTGTCATTGTGGTGTTGGATGAGAGAAGATAATATTATAGCATCTGTGCTTTGAAATACCAAACCTAGTGAAGCACTAGCAATACTTGTAATATTTGGATTCTTATTGAATTCTAAACTATTGATTTTTGGTTCTTGTTGTAGTCATGAAAACCAACAGATGATGATCTGATTTTATGGTGGAAAGAAACTGTGAAGCGGTATGAGAAACTCAGTAGCTTATCAGACCAGAATGTTTATGTTTGTTAAATCTCTGAACACGGGCAGAGTGGATTTTTTTAAAAAGTCAGCTTTGGTCAATTGTTTTTCTGAATAATAACATGTCAAATTTCCTCCACGTCTGAGAATGTCAATCCACGCATCTTATCAAGTGGCTTGAGCACGTTACCGTGGAGACATAGTGCGTGTGGAGGCTTCACACTATTTTCCATGGCATCCACGCACAACTCACCATGTGCCCCACCAAGAGCGAGAACCACATTATAGCGACCGCGAGGAGGTTACCCCATGTGACTCAACCCTCCCTAGCAACCGGGCCAATTTGGTTGCTTAGGAGACCTGGTTGGAGTCAATCAGCACACCCTGGATTCAAACTTGTGACTCCAGGGGTGGTAGTCAACGTCTTTACTCACTGAGCTACCCAGGCCCCTCTCATACTTGCTATTTTTAACGTAGGTTACAGTACTTGACTAAACAAATACTTGAAAATGCCCATCCCTACTGTGAACTAGCCTACACACAAAAACATTAAGTTCTTCCTGTAGTGTTCTGTCAAAATAAAGGCCAAAGGATTTTAAAGTTAAGAAACTCTGACTGTTTTTTTTTTAATATGATTTTTAATAAAAATAATAAAAATATAGTTACATTATACAATAATAATAATGGTAACACTTTACAATGAGGTTCCATTCGTTAACATTAGTTAATGCATGATGTATCATGAACTAACAATGAACAACATTTTTTACAGCATTTGTCAATCTTTAATAAATAGTTAATAGTTAGTTAATAAAAAATACAATTGTTCATTGTTAGTTCAAAGTGCATTAACTAATGTACTTTTATAGTTTTAAATGTATTTATATATATATATATATATATATATATGTTAAAATTAACATTATTACAAGATTAGTAAATGCTGTAAAAGCATTGTTCATTGTTAACTCGTAAACTAATGTTGTTAACACATGTAAACAAATGGAACCCTATTGTAAGGTGCTACCATAATGGTAATATATTACAAATTACAATAATATTTAATAGAGGTCGACCGATTAATCGGGCAGCCTAGTGTTGTTGTGGAACACGTGTTTGACGCACGCTGCCCCTAGAGTCATTTTCAGGAGCCTATTAGATATGAACTCGGTCTTAAAGGGGAAGCTGTCTAATCAACATGCTGACGATTGAGCCATTACTGCAAATCATACAACAAAAGGCAAAGAGAAAATCACTTACAGCTCTTGAATGAATAACTTCTGCATTAATAAGCATTAATATATCTATGATAAACTATGCAGAGTTATTTTACAATTGATTACTTTATTAGATTTCTTTTTAGACCACACCTGAACAGTAATGTTAGTAGACCTTCCTAAAATTAAATCACTGTGCCTATATAAGGTTTATCTTTGTGTAATATAACAAAAAGAACCGTTAAGAATACCGTTAAAGTACCGGATCGATAAGCAGTATCGGTAAGAGTGGTAATACCATTAAAACCTTAACGATGCCCATCCCTAGTTATGCCTGTGCTTCTCTTGGATGCTCTGAATATTGGATTACGTGTCTGGATTGCCTCTTAATTAATTTTATATATTGTTATTTATAAGCCTATAATAAATCTGAACAATAACAGTAAACAATTATGCATTTTGCCCTTCTTGTTTTTACTGATGTCTAGGCCTAACTCTATGGAATATTTTTGTACTATGCCAAGAATATTATGTAGACTCCTATTTTAGTTTACAGTAAGAGGCTGTGTTAACTGACAATTTTCCATGATTTACCGAATTTTAAAAATATTTATGGATAACTTCACATAACCTGTAATTTTGTCCAATAAAACATACAAAAATATTTATACCTCGCACATCAGTTTTCATTTGAAGCATTTTTATGCTGCATCACTTTTTTCCTCTATGTGTGCTACTTTCTATATAAAGTAATGATGTAATTACATCAATGAGCCAAAACATAATGACACGAATAACGTCGATCATTTCCTAACAAGGCCGCATGTAAAGGTCTAGGTAGATTAGATGGTACGCAAACAATCAGTTCCCATAGTCAACATGTTGAATGCAAGAGAAATGGGCAGGATTAAAGACCTGAGTGACTGGAGGGCCAAATTGTTATGGCCAAGTCAAGCATTTTTTATTTGTAAAGCGCCTTTCACAACAAACATAGTTTCAAAGCAGCTTTAGAAATCCAGTGAGCAAGCTGAAGGCAACACTGGCAAGGAACACAAAACTTGGGAGAAACTAGGCTTATTGTGGGGCCAGTTCCCCTGTGGCTAACATCATGAATATAATGCCAATATTACTTAATTATGTATACGGCAAGTCATGGTTTAAAATTATTAAACCAAGTAAATGTTAAGGGCCAGTGTTTAAACACAGATTTTGTAAGAACTGTAAGACTCATGACTAATGTCTTTGAAGTTCATCCTGGATTAACTGCAGAAGTTTACATAGTGGCATTGTTCTTCGTTAGTTGGCTGATGAAGGCTTTTGTTGGCAATTAATTAATAGTTTATGTATTCCATTATAAGAGTGTAGTCCATCATTAGACCGAGGTAATGCAGGCAGAGATCAGTGAGGTGCATCGCAGTTCAACCGGGCGGTCTATCATAAATCCAAGGTTCAGGCAGTGGCATATGATGTATCCCATGTCTTATGGTTGGAGTTGGCATCAGTTCATCCTCTGAAGTCCATCATAATAGACTAAAGAGTGGATTGGCTGGCACTGGCTGCATTTAGTCGCCATCACTCAGAGACACGTGGCAGTAGATCCAACGCATAGCAGGAATTAAGTTGGATCCAGCCGGTTCTGGTGACCTCAGGGCAGGAGTCCTGATGTTGAAACAGGGATACAAATAGAATAATATTGGCATAGATGCCATTCATGATCAAGAGTTATAGATCATGATCAATGTTTCTGGTTCCGGCTGACCTAACTAAAGCAGCCTAATTGTGAGGATAAATGAGGCGTATGCCTGGCTAAATAGAGGAGTCTTTATTCTAGACTTAAACTGAGGGAGTGTGTCTGCATCTCGAGCAGTGTTAGGGAGACTATTCCATAGTTTAGGAGCCAAATATGAAAAGGATCTAACTCCTTTTGTGGATTTTGATATTCTATTGATACTATTAACAGGCTAAAATTTTGTGAACGTGATGGTATATAGCATGATATAAGGTCACTTAAGTACTGTGGAGCTAGACCATTCAAGGCTTTGTACACATTTTAAAATTAATATTAAATTCAACAGGTAGCCAATGTAACGATGATAAAATGGGGCTAATATGATCATATTTCTTCTCGTCAACACTCTGGCTGCAATTGAAGTTTATTTATTGATCTTGCTGGACATCCTCCCAGTAATACATTTCAATAATATAGTCTTGAGGTCATGAACGCATTGTTAGCTGCATCTACCACAGAGAGCATGTGTTGTAATTTAGCAATATTTCTGTGGTGAGCAGGGCGGAGCTGAGCAGCGTCTGGGTAGAGCGAGTCCGGGAAGATAAGTGGCAAATGACTTTTACCTGCGTGCCACACCAGTCTCACATTAATAATAATAATAATAATAATAATAATAATAATACATAAGTCTTATATAGCGCTTTCCAAGGAACTCAAAGACGCTTTACAAATGAAACAATCAATGGTGAGAGTGGTATTATAGATTGTAGGCAAGGTGAAACAGATGGGTTTTGAGCAGTTTTTTGTAGGTGGTTAGTGAGTCCGAGATTCTGATGTGAATGGGGAGTGAGTTCCAAAGGGTGGGGGCAGCGATGGAGAATGCTCGGTC
The DNA here is from genome assembly GCF_025860055.1 of Xyrauchen texanus. Taxonomy (NCBI): domain Eukaryota; kingdom Metazoa; phylum Chordata; class Actinopteri; order Cypriniformes; family Catostomidae; genus Xyrauchen; species Xyrauchen texanus. Next base: position 24,861,627 of record NC_068309.1, on the reverse strand, counting down.
CCCTAACATTCCAGCGAGGGGCGGTGGGAGTACTTAAGGAGAAGAGATAGCATCAGACGGGAGAGAGAGATGCATGAAGCTGTTTGTGTGTAGTGTGTCGAGCTGAAAAGCCAACAGAGTTTGTGTAGTGAAGCTGAAAAGCAAAACTTTTGTGTACTGCCGAAAAGAGGCCTTATTGTGTGCAACTGAAAAGTGCAACAATAAATGTCTACGTGTTTTGTCAAGCTGGCCACAGCATCCTCCTTTCCACAAACTGTTACAATTTCTTAGGTAGAAGAATGCTGTTCTACAAACATTGGTAATTTGATTTTCAAAGGACAGACCGATATCATATATATAACACATAAGTTCTTCGCTGTTGAAGACGATGTAACATCTGATGTAGTACATCCATCGAGAGTCAAATTATATTTTATCGGCTTGTTTTTAGAGGTTTTTTTGTCCAATAATTAGGAATAATTTAAAATTAATCCGTTATGTCGAAATTGAGTAGAAGAAAATTTCTGGCCATCTAATCTTTGCTTTCATTGATACACACTGCTAATTTGGAGAATTGTGAAATTTCATCAGGTTTTGAAGAAAATAAAGTTCCTGATAAGATCTCCCAGGGGAAGCAGAGGCCCTAACACTGATCCCTGTTGCACTTCATACTTAACTTTTGTTTGGTTTGACAGTATACATAGACAAAGTGGTAGCAGTCTGCTAAAAAAGGACCTAAACCATGCTAATGCAAGTCCACAAATGCCAAAATAATCTGACTCCAAGAGAGTTGAGAATATCGATAAATGCTAATCACAACGTGTCATTTAAATTATCTATGTGAATGTTGAAGTTACCAACAATTAAAGCCCAATCTACAGTAACTACAAGATCTGATATAGAATTCAAATACAGGCTACTGAAAGTCTACTGAATGTTTGTTGAAACATACTAGCTATAGCAAGTCAGTCCATAAGCTTTAATTTTGCTGCTGTTATACAGACTATTGTTAGTCTACTGAATGTTTGTTGAAACACTGTTAACTAGCTATATCAAGCCAGTTAAATATCTACTTGGGACCATCAAAAATGTGCAGCAGTAAGGAAATGCATTTAACAATAGTGGCTGGAGTCTCTATTTCCAAGTTCCTTACAATAGAATCTCCAATTATTAGTGATTCTCAGTGGGTGCATCACTGAGTGGGGAGAATTGACTGGAAGCCCCAACGAGAACGGGATAGTGGTGTCTCTTTGCCGAGCGAGTATGCTGCCGAGACGTCACCCAATCACCCTGCGGCGGGCGCTCTAAAGTCATAACCAAAGTGTGTGTGTTGCTTGATGTTCTACCCGCATCCGAAATAGTATCTACTGGATTCTCTTTCTTACTGCCCTCTACTAGTGTTCGGATGCGTGTCTCTAACTCATTAAATGTCTCCATCAGCCTGACTAATTCCTTAAATTTATCACATTTGAATCTCTCACTGCTGAGAGAAGAATCTATAATAAACATGTGACATGCAGTGCAGGAAGAAATAACATGAACGGATGTCATGACTTACCGCAATTGCTTGTTGTTGTTGATTGTTCCTGAGCAGTGAGGGTTTGAGATCGATGTGAATCCCTCATGCAATTGTTTGTTTTTATGGTTGTTCTTGATAAGTGGTGCTTTGAGATTGATTAAATAATCTGTGTAACATGGAGGAGAAAAATGGGTGCACGCTGTAAAATGTGTTCAGTTTAATTGCAATAAAAATAGAAACTAGATGCACGTGGATAATACACACGGTTTAATCACGATAAGAGAATAATGCTGGGGGAAACCTCATGCGCCCTAAAAATGGCAGTTGTTAAGGATTAAAAACTGAAAACAGATAGATAAGCGATGCTAAAAAAGCTAGCAGGCTGGAGTCACGTGACGCCATGCAAGGTTCGGGCCGTGTGAAAGGTGAGCTCTGCGCACTTAATACTAATGCTAGTTTAAATAAACTTTTATGTCATAAACTGGTGAGATTCGACACACCCAGATCCTTAACTGTCCTAGGAGGACAATATGTCAAAGAATTCAAAATCTTCTGGCTCTGGAGACATAAAAAAGACACTTACAAGCTGACACCCCTGAGCAGCAAGCCGCAAGCCCGGGAGCCGAGTTGGCCGGAGAAATGAGGGAAATTTGGCGTGAAGTGTTGAACATGTTGGCAATGCTGACAACAAACCCTAAGAAGTGTGCAACTGGACGGGTGGAAGTACGGTATATAGGGTTCCAATTGGGCCATGGGCAGGTGCATCCAGAAATTGATAAGACAACAGCGATTGCAGCCAGCTTTTCAGCTGTTTAAGTTCAAGGTGGTCCACAGGCTGGGGGCGAAGATGGCTGTGGCTCCATCGCATGAAGGATAGCAATGTACGGATCACCCGTTGGTATCTGGCTCTTCAGCTGTTTAAGTTCAAGGTGGTCCACAGGCAGGCACAGAAATAAGGAGGGGGGGGGGGGGTACTGGGCAGGCCGGATGGTTCTCTGGCCTGAGTCTGGCACAGAAATAAGAATGTGGTGGTGGGGGAATGGTCAGCGCCGGCTTGCGAATGGAGAGCGAAATCGGGAGATGAGAACAGTAAGGATCATCACCTGTCAATGATTGTCTCTAACAGCTGGTTGTCATTGCAGTGAGAGTTCGAGATGGATTTAAGAGCGTGCCAGATGCCAGTGGAAGGAGAGAGACACAAAGCTTGCATGTGTTTTGAAGCTGAAAAGCAAGTTTTATTTGTTATAAAATAAAATACCTTTTTTGAGTTGGATTTTCCATCTCCCGTTTACTCCTTACACATTCATTTTGAACTTGTTACATTGGATAAAGTGGTATACCTCTAAATATTGTCAGAGAAATGAAAACAAATATGACAGATAAAAAAAATACCATAATGGAAATTTTACAACTCAGTCCCTCAGCTCCCTCAGCTAACCAGTCAGATTCAAAAGCTGAACATCCTTTAGAACATTACATTTTAAAGGTATAATCATGACTAAAAGAATAAACCATGGAATATACTGTGAATTTAATATGTAAAAAGAAAAATTGTGTCAGAACTGTCAACACATGCATTTGCTGATATTTTGGTCTAAAGGCCCCAAACATTTTACCTGTCCGGTCAAGTTTTAGCATCTTATTTTAAAGAAATGCAGCTAATCAAAAACGTTACTATGCATTGAATAAGAGCCTAGGCAGGAAGGGAATGACAGGAAAAGGAATAGATCAGTAAAAAGATAAGAAATTGGAAACTGAGAACAAAAGTCAATCAAACAGCCATTACCAGAAAAACTATGCACAGAGTATAACTCAATTCACTTTGAGAAGTAATTGCCTTTGTCACTGATGAAATTGCCAAGACTCTCCAGTTTTTTAGCATCTGTATTTCTTAAAAGAGGTTTCAATGATTCCTTTATGACCAAAAAAAAAAAAGAGGAAATCACTGTCTTTTCAATAGTTATTTCCAACTTCCAACCGGCAACAATAATTAATTGTCTGCTTTTATTAACTTACAACTAACAATATTCCATTACCTCTAAGGCAGGGCTCCTAGTCTGTTCCCTGGGAAGAGTTGATTGACTAGGATCTTTATGAAGCCTCCTGAGAAAGCAGCACTAATTGTACAAATGCTAAAACGTCTGCTATTATCTTGAAAGTGGAGGAGCATTTAAGATTAGTTAAAGGGTTAGGGTAAGGGATGGTGGCCTGGTTAGAACAAACCGGTGACTGGAAATTACCGTGAATTTCCTGCCATTTGAGCAATGCACTTTTTTTGCATGTCCTTGTAGATAGAAAGTTAAAATGTTTTTGGGATTTTAACAGTGGGCTTGTTATTTTTTTTTATTTTTATTATTTTTTTTGTGACACCGAAAGGTTATATCAGATAAATAACTTATCTAATCTTATTCACTTTTAAGAAAAAAATGCATGAAAGCAATGCCCTGTTGCCATGGCAAACGCCTTCCAAACAAACTACAATCTGGAACCTGCCGATGTATCATCAAATCCTCTATTCTTTCAGCATGCTGAATATGATTTGGTCCTCTGCATGAAGAGTTCTCAGTCTCACTCCTTAGAAAAGACAATAATGAACAAACCAATCAGTGCGTCAGCACAGAATTCAAGCAAACTGGCCATTTAATTTGCTTCAAATGTTAATTTAGTACAAAGGATTTAATAAGAGAGAGAACTGAAATTAAATAAAATGCTGCATTAAAAATGAAAACCCAGCCTTACAGTCTGGCATTCAAGGCTACAAGTAAGCCAGTCTTAATTCAAAAACCTGTTCCCAGCTCTAATGAGTGCCTAGAAAATTAGCCAAATGGATTTCTTGATTTGCAAGCCAACACTACAGGGTCAAATAAAATACTGTGTCCGAATATGCAAACTTTACTGCTGCACAGTATGCATAAAGCAGCATGTCAAATGAGAAGGATGTCTGAATACTAATTTTTTATGATACAGAATGTGAGCAACACCCAGATGACGCTATTCTGAAGTGTGCATCCAATGGAAACTTAGCTATCCTTTAAGGCCAAGGGAGTCAAGAAGCCATCAGATTTGAAATTGTTGGGGAAAAACGTCCCCCTCACAGTATTTTGCTGTATATCCGAGGTGTGCATGGCCCCCTCGAGCATTTCATCTCTTAAATATTTGGTAATCAGGTGTCCTATATGAGACATCTTTATTTTGACCAAAATATGGGACGTCACGGCTAACACTGGACAGTTGGCAAACTAGTTCAGAATCATGCAAAGGAATTATGTGGGTGAGAAACGGATCAATATTTAAGTCCTTTTTTTGCAATAAATTCTCCTTCCTCCCCAGTAGGTGGTGATATGCATGAAGAATACAAATTACCAAAAACAATAGAAGAATGTGATAGTGAAAGTAAATGTGGAGACTGATAATAAAAAAGGACTTTATATTAATCTGTTTCTCACACGAAACTATCGTACCACTTCTGAAGATATGGATTTTACCACTGGAGTCACATTGATTACTTTTATGTTGCCTATATTTGCTTTTTGGACCTTACATTTTCTGGCCACCATTCACTTGCATTGTATGGACCTATAGTGTGAAGTATAGTGAGTATTCTTCTAAAAACCTTTGTTTGTGTTCAGCAGAAGAAAGTCATCCACATCTGGGTGAACTATCCCTTTAAGAGAAGGCCAAACCTGTCTGACTGTAGTATTTTCCAAAAACACAACAGGGTTACCACCACAGACAAATAAGTAGGTCAGTCAGTGATCAAGTGTATATACAATACTAGGCCAGCGGAAGGAAGGTTGGTAATCAAGGGCAAATTGCTGGTCATGAATGTCTAACGAGAGACGGCACGGTATACTCTTTCCAACAGTGTCTGTGTTACTGTTGAAGCATTATGGATATTGCACAAACTCTAGGCTATATCTCTTAATCCTCTAATCTGCAGAGCGCATGGAATAGCTGGCTACATCTGAAAACCCTGGGATGCTGGGGGAATGCTCTTAACATCAAAATTTCATATTTAGTTCTCCTGGCATAGATATGTTTACACAAGTCACCCACAGTCATGCATTGTGATTTGATGTAAGCTGTTCTGTTGATGTGTGAGGGTGTGCTCTGCGAAGTGGATATATGAATTTCCAAGGTGAGTTGAAAGTTTCTGATGACTGTGTGTCAAAAGCACTGAAAGACTGCTGAATACATGAATTAATGGGTGTAAAGGCTGGATTACACTACTCAACTTCTAAAATCTGTACAGATTCTAAAAATACTAGGTATTACACACTTACCAACTACTGTATGTAAATGGTTACAGAAAAAAATGGGCAGCACACACCAAACGAAACTACCCAACTGTCGAGTCGTTCAGAACACAACAAACTCACACAGAAAAACACAACCTTGCATTATTAGGAGATGCATGACACAATCCTGAATGTATGGAAGTGCTGCTATTGTTCTTTCAAGTTGAAAAAGATATGTGCCAAATGCATTTGGGTACGGTACTGGGTGGGAAGATGTGGTCAATATGGCCTCTAGAGACTGCAATGCGAGTTGGATGCGAGTGACTTTAAAAATTAGCAAATGATTGTTGGCCATTCTCCATTTCTTGATCATTGTGGCCCCGCTCGATATAATTGACTTTAGATTTGAGTCATGGGTAGGGTTGCCAACATTCTACCAGCCAAATACGGGACATTCCAGCTTTAAATACAGTACTTTTTTCATCAAGGCTCCGGCATGAGACGCTGTACTACAGATAAAAGGTCCACCTAGAGCTTGTTTACATAGGAAAAAAAATAGAAAAGCAATGTGGATGGATGCAAAAATTTGTTTGGTGTGAACGGCCCTTAATATGCTTAAAATGAAAACCACTTTAATACAACGACTAGGAATAACCACATTTCTATCAATCTTTACTTTCACTAAACAATACTTTTTTTGCCAAAAGAACAAAGCTGCAATCAATGGAGAAAGACGATCATTTTTCTATCCCATAGATTAAACCTTTTCCATTTTTAAAGCTCAAGACAAGTATGTGACTTAATATGATATATCACTAAAACAAATTGCCTTACAGGGCCACTGTCTCATTAAATATTTTAGGATTAACCATGAATTATAATTACTGCTGTCAGTTGATTAAAATTTTAATCGCAAATAATTACAAAAAATGTGACACTATATATATTTCTTTCCCTATCAAAATGTATTTATTTCAATCTTAGGAAAAAGAACAAACCATTATGTAACAATGTAATGCTGACCCTCTACGATCATGTTGGAGAAAGAATCGTCATTGGCTAGTAAATTTTTGTTTTTACTTGCCAGACTTTTGACAAAATGTAAGCATAAAATGTAACTAAAAAATTATATTATGCAAACTGAGAAAGGGGGCCTCTTTATATATATATTCACGCAATATAATATACTGTAATTTTTTTTAAATAACATTTTAGCTTTTTAAAAATTTACACATTTCATATTCTATCAATTTATTATAATTTTTAATAATAATACAAGCTATTTTCACTGTTTGTAATTTCGTACACATTTTTAACAAAATAATTCACAAGGTAGGAACCTAATAATGAAAATTATGGGTCACGATTGTGAAATTTGGCTGACAATTGTCAAACAAATAATTGCGATTATGATGATTAATTGCCTGTTTTAGGACTATGATGATTAATTGTTTGTTTTAGGTGTTTCGCGAATATAACTATTAATTACCATACAAACTCACTATGTGTGCTTCATGCACACAACTAAGTCGTTTATACAAATTTACCATGAGTCCTATAATAAAATAAGGTGTAAAGTGATCAATGGAAAGGAGGAGGCGAGAACCGTCTTTATAAATAATAATTTAATTTCAAACTAAAACAGAAGACACAAACACACACGACGGACATGTCCGTAAACTATCTCTCTCTCCCGCACGATCCTCTGCAGTCGACCTTTATCCCTCACGGAGGCTTAATTAGCCTAATACGGGACCAGGTGTGTAGGATCACGACCCGGCCCCGCCCTCCGCCCTGCCACATAAGGGTATATGATTTCCTTTTCAGACTTCAAAAACATATGACAGTCAAATATAAAAGCATAACATTTAAAATAATTGAAATAATATTTTAATTATCAAAATATGTCTAAATAACTAAAATATATATATTATTTGTCCGATTTACTTTTGATCCATTGGACTTTTTCAATGTTTTGTTTTCTTTTGCTTCATTTGTAACCCAGCCAACCTGTATAGCTATTTAAGCAATATCACACGAGCAAGAGTGCGATATGGCCCTACATCACCACTGCTGTGATTCGGCTGCAGGTAGTCACATAGGTAATCACAGCAGTGCTGAGTTAGGGCCATATCACATGATACAACAGTTCATTGAACAAGTACATTTAAAAAAAAAAATTGAAAAACTGAGTACGGTCATAAAAACGCATTTGTGCATGGAACTACTTTCTTATCAGAATCTGCTGTTGCTGGTTCAAAACAAATGATGCGTCCAAGCCTTCGTTAATAACTAAAAAATTTCACTTCAGAAATAGTATCACGGCTTGTGCTGTTTCGAACAAGTTATTGGATAAACAAGGCTGAAACCAGCTTCTTAATCAGCTGCTTTTTATGCAGTAAAAGGGCCTCAGTGCTTCGACACTACACAACTCTATAACTGGCGAGTGAAATGTTAATATTTACTTGCCAGTGGCTAATAACAGACATTTTTTGGTCACATAGTGCAAAAATGTATTGCATATGCAGGTGAATAACTCGCAATGTAGATGGCTGAATGCTTTATCAACATTTTACAAACAAAGCCTACCACAGTTTAAAGATAAAGAAAATATCAAACACATTTAATTTACTCTGACTAAATCGAAATCTGAGTCTATTACATCATATACCATTCAATATTCTGTGAAATCTATCAACTCCCACTGGCCCAAAATCTGCACACTGCAGCCAAAGAGCACAGACTCAGTGTTTAAATCCTGTAGTGCACCAGCTTTAACACTACATCTCAATGAACAGTTGATACAAGTCTGTGTTGTTAATCATGTCATCAATGTGCAAACAGGATGAACAGGGTGTAGACCATGTTAAACATTCGTCCACCTGCTTGTGGTCGTCTGCTGTTGTTTTGCTATGCAATTAGATACAGTAAGTCTCGTTTTAAGCCTTCCTTTGCCTTAGTTGTAAGGCTTTTCAAATAAGTATAATTAAGGTGACAACTCTAAGAAAAGAAAATGGAGCCACTTTCTTTTATGTGTATTTTATGGGGGTTCAGAGATTGTTTTAAATGGCAATTTTGTTTTGAACTTATCTACATTATGCTGTGATTATAGAGTGGCTAAGCACCTTCTATTCCTCCAATCTTCTATGCTAAATGCCTACAGAAGTCAAAACCGTGCACTTTGTTAAGAGTACATCAGTGTTGGTGAAGGCACCTTATACAACACCCCCCTTCCCTGTTTTTTTAGAGCTAATCAGAAAAACATTAGTATGCTTATATTCTTGGAATGTCTTTAAAGAGCAGAGGATCTAACAGTGGGTTAGCCTCTCTCCTTACAGCTCCTTCAAAGGAGAGGCTACAACATGATTGATGTGTCAAAGGTGGTGATAAATGAGCAGGTCACTTAAACCCTGTAAAGCCATTACTAAAGCTTTTACTGACGCAGCTGACCACCAGAGCTTAAAACACAAAACAAACAGCCTACAGCTGTGTATATCTGCCCTTCTTCACAGCTAATGCCACAAAAAGCAAGATCTAAGTGCACCTCACCTGAGACCAAAGAGATAATATAAAATCTTACCAGATCCTATCTTTACAATCTACTACATGAAAATAGTGTCTCATTACTTAGTAGTATCATTCATAACAGACCCGATTTCATTTTTGAACTGCCAAGATGAAAGAGATTACCAGACTTTATAGATAGTTCATCTCTAACGGTGGAGAAAAAAAACACACCATGATCTTGAACACACTTGGTTAGTTTTATTTAAGTCTCTTTCAGCAACCACTGTAGAACGTCAAATATATACAGTAGTGGAGTAGTCAAAATAATAATTAAAAGGTCTGCATTATATTGTATAAGACCTGTACAAACAGGTAATGCGTTATGAAGTCCCGTTCGTTCACTGCAGTCGCAGCTTAGTAAAGCTACAAAAGATGCTGCGGATGGTGAGATAACAGAACCGTGCGTACTGATACAGCGATCGTGTAAAGGAATTTAAACTGACAGACAAGAAAAAAAAGAGAGCATTTACCTGTTAAGATAGTTGTTTTCTTCTTAGAGGCACGTGTTCTCTGTCTTGTTGAGAAGTTTTAGTCCACGCTCTGATCGCGTGTTTGTTCTCGCGCTGTTTCTCTTTTCAAGTCATGCACTGTACGTGTTTCCTTTCAGTCTTTTTAACGCTGTAGAATTACCCTGTATCGCCGTACTTCGAAAGCCTAGAAACTAAAATGAACAACCCATTCTGGTTTGAAAGTCTCGCAATGGAAGCAAGTGATTAGATAGTAGAGCAAGCACATGTGTAATGTTGTCATTCGTGAGAGCTGTAATCATCCGCGCGCGAGGGGGGTTAAGGAGATGTCAGCCTGAATCACGTTAACATGATTTAAAGGTACACCCAGTAATTGTATCCTCATTAAACAGGTTGAACTCCTAAAGACACGAATTGTAATTTTGAAATATATGTAGGGAATCATGACCACACACATCAAAATGAAGACTCCAGTCACATCAGTGACCTCTTATAAGCTGTTTTATTCTAAAAGGAGAGCGGACATGGGGGCTGCCATGTTAATCACATGACCAGACAAATACTTCTCGCTTAAGCTCAGTAACTGTATTTTACATTATCATTCATTGATTAAAGTAATTATGGCTGACTGTGAATACACATTTCCTACAATGACATTTGAAACTGAAAACGATTGATTTTAAATTATGCGGCATCCACGCCGCTAGGTGTCAGTATCCACGATGACACGAAGACAAAAGTTATTGAGTGCAACTTTAAGTATGATCAAATCACTTACTAACCTTATCTGTGTAAAGTTCCCCGTCTGTCACTCACTCGACGTTGTGTCGATGAGTTGACAATAGGGGTCGCTCCTGCGGAGCCCAGACATCTCTGATTTTGAGAAAAGGCCAATGAGAATTGGCGTGTGGAATTTGCATGCCACTCCCCCGGACAGACGGGTATAAAAGGAGTGACACTGCAAATACACATCAGATATCGTCTTCGGAGCCGAGAGAGCAGTCACAGAGCTGAATTCCTCTGCCGTTCATTCATCTCTAAAAGCTGTTGGTTGTATGGTGCTTTCCAGCGGTCCTCCCCCTCGCACACTACATTGTGCTCAGCACACACCCCTGGGCACTTCAGCAGCTGAACAAAAGCTCACGGAGTGAATAACTTAGTTTATATATAGATTTATATTCACATATACATATATATATATAAACACCATTAAAAGAGTATATTTCTCTAAAAGAGTGGTGCAAACGGTGAAGCGTCTTTTTCAAGATGTCTTTCCGTTTCTGTGTATTTCCTGGTTGCGGTTGTTCTCTCTCCCCGTCTGATGGCCACGATCGCTGCCACTTTTGTCTGGGTGCTACCCACGCAGAGTCAGCGTTTGTGGATGGTTCATGCCCTCACTGCGAGAGCATGGCCATGGCTACGTTGCGGTCCCAGCCGCTCCCCGACTCGGTCGATGGCTCCATGATTGGTTCGACGATTGGTTCCTGGGGCCAGAGCGCCGCTTATGGCCACGCTCCGCCCCATTCCTTTCTTCCCGGAGGTGCATGAGGAGCTTACGCACTCTCACTACCCTCGACGGCGGGGCAGCAAGGGGCTACACGGCGATTCCCCAGGTGGACCAAGCGGTCGCGGTGCATTTATGCCCGCAAAACGCCTCCACCTGGCGGAACCGCCCGAGGCTTCCGTCCAGGGCCTGTAGGCTGACGTCGTCTCTGATGGCTAAAGCCTACAGCGCCGCTGGGCATGCTGCCTCCGCCTTGCATGCTATGGCACTCCTGCAGGTGCACCAAGACAAGGCACTTAGAGAACTACACAAGGGTAGTCATGACCCGGGTCTAATGCAGGAGCTGCGTTTGGCGACCGACTTCGCCCTCCGGGCAACGAAGGTCATGGCACGGGCTCTCGGGCAGGCGATGTCCACCTTGGTGGTCCAGGAGCGCCACCTCTGGCTCAACCTGGTCGAGTCACGAGAGGCTGACAAGGTACGTTTCCTTGATGCCCCCATCTCCCAGGTTGGGCTGTTTGCTGACACCGTTGGAGACTTCGCCCGGCAGTTCTCAACGGTGAGGAAGCAGTCGGAGGCTATACAGCACATCCTGCCCAGGTGGAGCCACAGACCCCGCACCCCGTCTGCTCGTCACCCAGCGTGTCCCCCTGTGGTACCAACACCAGCCCCACCACAGCCCGCCCCACCACAGCCCGCCCCTCGGGGCCAGCCCCGACGTGGAGATACCCGCAGGACGGCGATGCCCCCTGCCTCACGGCCGGCCACCAAGAACCCTAAGAAGGCTTCGAAGAGCCCCTGAGATGGGCAGCCCTGTGTCTCAGGAAACTGCACTTCGTGAGCTGGTAAGCAGACTACTCCCTCCCCCGCTGGAGGGGCGGGTGGAGAATCCTTATTTCCTTTTGAAATTTATTTCACTGCATGCCCGACCGGCTGTGGTACCCACATTTTAAAAAAATAACAGTTTCCTCAGCCCCCGGGCTCTACTTCCGGTCTCCCCAGCCGTCGTTATCATGACTGCCGGCCACCGGTTCTCTTTGGCAGGTACAGCGCTCTGGAACCGGATCTCCTGCTTCCACGCGCCCAGCCGTGGCACAACACCACCCCCGAGCCGACGGTCTCTGCAGGCCATGAGGACGAAATTCTTCCTCCCCCATCCCAGGCTGTTCCGGGAGCGGTCACAAGGAGCCAGGTAAGTGCTTCGATGTCCCTAGACTCAGCACCCTGGGCTCCGCCCTGTCGCGAGGCCCCGCCTGCCGGTACGTCTGACGCTATAGTCCCCTTGGTCCTTCTCGCTCTGAGCTTGGGGACGTGGCTACTCCAGCACCCGAGTCGAGAGATGAGCATGGTGCCACGATACACACCGCGTCCTCGTCACGCAGGCTTGTTGCCGCTCTCTCAGCCCCTGGTCAGACCAGGTCTCCAGGCACGTCATGGTCACGACAGATGCCTCCCAACAGGGCTGGAGCGCCGTATGCAGTGGGCACACAGTCGCCTGGCCTGCGACTGTGTTGGCACATCAACTGCCTCGAGTTGCTGGCAGTACTACTTGCCCTGAGGAGGCTTTTGCCGTTGATCCGGGGCAAGCATGTGTTGCTCCGGACGGACAACACAGCTGCGGCAGTGTATATCAACCGCCATGGCGGTCAACGCTCTCGCCGCATGTCACAACTCGCCTGCCATCTCCTCCTTTGGAGTCAGCACCGACTCAAGTCTCTGCGAGCCACTCACATCCCAGGCTACCTCAACAGCACAGCGGACACGCTGTCGCGGCAGGTTACATCCAGGGGAGAGTGGAGGCTCCACCTCCAGGTGGTTCAGCTGATCTGGAGTCGATTCAGCCAAGCACAGGTAGACCTGTTCGCTTCCCCGGAGTCCTCCCATTGCCCACTTTGGTACTCTCTGACCGAGGCCCACCTTCGCAAGTATGCGTTTCCCCCAGTGAGCCTACTTGCACAGACGTTGTGCAAATTCAGGGAGGACGGGGAGCAGGTCCTCTTAGTGGCCCCTTATTGGCCCTCCCGGATTTGGTTCTCGGACCTCACGCTCCTCAAGACAGCAGTCCCCCTCCACCTTGAAGGTGTATGTAGCCACTATATCGGCATATCACGATGCAGTGGAAGGTAAGTATTTAGGGAAGCACAATTTGATCATCAGGTTCCTGAGAGGCGCGAGGAGGTTAAACCCTCCCAGGCCGCGCCTCGTTCCCTCGTGGGACCTCTCCGTGGTCCTTCGGGGCCTTCTGGGAGCTCCCTTCGAGCCCCTTGAGTCAGCAGAGCTAAAGGCGCTCTCTCTGAAGACCTCTCTGTTAGCGAACTTTGCCTAGAGTTCGGTCCGGCTTACTCTCACATCATCCTGAGACCCCGACCGGGCTACGTGCCCAAGGTTACCAAGTCCCCTTTTAGGGATCAAGTGGTGAACCTGAAAGCACTGCCCCAGGAGGAGGCAGACCCAGCCTTGGTGTTGCTGTGTCCGGTGCATGCTATTCACATCTACTTGGACCACACGCAAGAGCTTTAGAAGCTCCGAGAAGCTCTTTGTTTGCTTCGGCGGACAGCGGAAGGGAAGCGCTGTCTCCAAACAGAGGATTGCCCACTGGGTCGTCGATGCCATCACAATGGCATACCACGTCCAGCACGTGCCGCCCCCTGCTGGCCTACCAGCCCATTCTACCAGGGGCGTTGCGGCTTCGTGGGCGTTGTCCCATGGCGCCTCTCTAGCAGACATATGTAGAGCCGCGTGTTGGTCAACACCTAACACCTTTGCAAGGTTCTATAACCTCAGGGTTGAGCCAGTTTCGTCCTGTGTGTTATCAGGTGACACAAACAGGTAAGTTCGGGTCAGCTGGTCGGGTGTATCGCTTGTGCATAGCGCTTTTCCCCTCCCTTGAGGCGAAGACGTGCGCTCTTTTCCCAGTTGCGTTCGCGGAAGTGTGAACCCTGGACGTTCTTCCTCCCTAGCCAAACTGCCGTCGAGTCTTTGGAGAGGCTTGCTGCCGCACCGGTACTGGCGTCAATAGGCCCCCGTACTGAGGTAAGTGCTCCACATGTGCTGGTTGTCCCCTTCGGCAACCCTGTGTGATGTATATCCCGCAAAATGGTTTCCCTACCGGTAAACCACGTCTTCCTTGTACAGAGGGCCCTCTGCCCTGGGTCGCCATATTTGTAGTAACCCCCGATGTGCTTCCGCTGCTAACCGGTAAGATCGTGTGTGTATTCCAGTGTTGTGTCCCGCCGACCACAACACTGAACCAACCGCTGAAAGCGCCGGGTCTTTGGCTCGGCTCCTCAGTGCGATACCTGATGTGTATTTGCAGCGTCACTCATTTTATACCCGTATGTCCGGGGAGTGGCATACAAATTCCACACGCCAATTCTCATTGGCCTTTTCTCAAAATCAGAGATGTCTGGGCTCCACAGGAGCGACCCCTAGTGTCAACTCATCGACACATCGTCACGTTCCCTCCATCAGGGAATGGAGGTTACGTCAGTAACCAAGACATTTTATCCAATATTACAACTTTGTTGTCATGACGACATAATGCCAGTAAACTGTAATCTGGTAAACACAGTAAAGCCAGTAAAACACTGATTTTATCACATGACAATCATGTTAACAAGTGCAGTGTTTATGTCTTGTGGCTGTACTTTTGAAACAGTGAGAATCTTAAAGGAATATTCCAGGTTCAAAACAAATTAAGCTCTATTGACAGCATTTGTGACAAGTTTATCAAATAGGATTTTGACTTATCCCTCTTTATCTTTCTAAATAAAAAAAAGCAAAGCCGAGGATACAGTGATGCACTTACAATGGAAGTGAATTTTTGAAGGGCTTAAAGACAGAAATGTGAAGCTTATAATTTTATAAAATTACTTACATTAATTATCCTGTTAAAACTTGTGTAATATTTGAGCTGTTAATTGTTTAAATCGTAATTTTTACAGTGGTTTTATGGTTTGTTGGCATTACACCATCATGGATATGAATTAGGAAATAGGAAATATTGGATATAACTTACTAAAATCTTGTTAACATGCATATTGTTTACGTCATGTGGCTATACTTTTAAACAGTGTGTATTTTAATGTTTACATTTGTCCCATTCAGTCCCATTTTAAGTGCCTCACTGTAACTCAGATTGTACTTTTTTTAATGAAAAGTAGAGGCTAATCCTAACCTTTAGTCAAAATAAATGTTTGTGGTTATCAACATGATGCCAAAAATGCTGTTGACTGAGCTTGGACCCAGAATATGTATTGAACCCAGAATATTCTTTTCACTTCCATTGCTATATTTAAATTTTTCAATTTTTAATAAACAAGGAACGAGTTGAAATTATATTTTGTGGTAATCAAAATGATCCCACAAATGCTGTCCATTTTGCTTAACTTATATTAAACCTCGAACATTGCTTGAATCTTAATTTAAAAGATTACACTTATGTGTAAGGTGACGCATTTGTAAGTGCACAAAATGTCAGCTCAAGCTTTTGTGGTGTAAATAAATATTGAAAAAAAATGTATCTAATAATCCGGGCACGTTTCATGAAATCCACTCTTGCAGCATCGTTGCATTCAGCGTAAGACAAACTAATCCAGAGAAATCCGCTCAGGGTATACGATTAAAATTCTCTTTCTTTTGGTTATGTAACTGTCTGCCCTGTGTCTACATAACTGATGAAAATCAATTGACTGAACGTCTGCCCACGGATGTCAAGATGGATTTGGGGAGGAAGTAATCACACATTTCTATCCAGAATATCTGACTGCAGTATGATGTTAACATGGTGTTCTTCAAAATACTGTTGGAAAAAATGGTCTGTGCCCCTCTTGATAATGACATATTGCATTAATTTTGTCTTGTGAGCAGAGACACCCCTCCAGTGAAATATAGCTAATGTAAACAGAGGCCAGAGTTCAGAGAGGCAGCACAAATACACCACTAATCAAAACCAATTATTCATTATGCCAAATAATACCCAAAAATATTGGATTCAAAATATTCTTGAAAACAGATGAACAGTGTAAATAAAGATTTCACTTACCCATATGGAAATTATCCTTAACAGAGAGAATTTAAATTGGATAACCAATTTGCTTTGAACATTTTTCTGTGGGAGTCAAACATTGTTGTAAGATAATCAAGCATTTCACCTTTGTGTCTGTGTTAGACCTTTATCTCAATGGGATACAAAGCACCTGGGGCTAAACAGTATGGACATAATGTCTCTACACTCCAGCTGCTATAAAGGTGGCCCTATCCAAATGTACTTTTGGGAGAGACATCATCTCGATTGAGGGGGAGAGATGCTGGGAGCACAGGAGGTGGTTGGCACCTGTGGTGAGGTGCTTGGAGCATTTTAGGCAAGATGGGGTAAGGAGGTGTGGGAAGCAAAGCACAGTGTGTCGCTAATCGCTGTGTTTTTTGCAACCAGCAGCGATATGTTGACACAGGGCTACGACACAAAGCCACAACACTGTTTCCAAAGCAACAGAACAAACTACACACAAAAAAAGAACACAGAAAGAAAACAGTTTTCCAAGGTGCCATTGATTGGCTGTTATAATAATAGTGCCATTTTTTAGTAGCTGTCCAACTGGCGGAGGACCATCTGGCGGCATACAGGTGCCGACGAGCCTTCATCTCTTACACCCCCCCCGGGCGGTCTGGATTGCCCTTTTTATCCCTCTCCACATTCCCCACAAACACAAAACAGCTGTTAGAGGTGATTTCCCACAAGTGTCAATCCTTACTGTTCTGTCTCTCCCAGCCTCGTTCTGTGCAAACGTCGCACGGCCATGCCCCCATCACCACACCCCATAATTACAGTTTTGTTGCTTTTAGTTTATATCTGTGTACCAAATGGTAAAGATATGTAAAATTGTCTATAACTTAACACATAAAAGGATTGTATGTGATTTATCACACTAAAATCATGTTTACACGCATATCATATATGTCTTGTGATTATACCTCACAAAGATTTTGTATTTTAAAGTAAAAAAAATTGGTTCCCATTCACTTCCATTGTAAGTGCCTCACTGGAACTCTATGTTTGTTTTTTGTTTTAAGAAAAAGACGAACGAGTCGAAATTCATTTTTGTGGTAATCAACATTATGCCACAAATGCTTTCAATTGAGCTTAACTTGTATTGAACCCAGAACATTCATTTAAGGCTACATTAGAGAAAGTTCATTGTTGAAACCAACATTGCTTCATCAAACCAGCATTTTTTACTAGCTGTTTTAAGTTATATTTGTGCCTCCATGACAGTGTGGTATGCTTAATATTGGTTCTTAACTAGTGGGTCAAAACTTGAAAATGGATTTAAGGTTTGTTATCATAGGGTCATGGACAGCAGGAAAAAATTGAATCTAAATAAAAAATGCGGCTAACCATATCATTGTACATTGGTAGATAACAAAATACATTAGGTTATTATCTTTAAAAAAAAATATTTATTGTTGACATAAAAGACCATGCGTCTAATCCTTACAAATATATATACAGTTGAAGTCAGAAGTTTGCATAAACTTAGGCTGAAGTCATAAAAAAAAAAAAAAACTTTTTAACCACTCCACAGATTTCATATTACCAAACTATAGTTTTGGCAAGTCCTTTAGGACATCTACTTTGTGAGTGACAGGAGTAATTTTTCCAACATTTTGTTTACAGACAGATTGATTCAATTTTCCAATTCCAGTGGATCAGAAGTTTACATTCACTAAGCTAACTGTGCCTTTAAGCAGCTTGGAAAATTCCAGAAAATTATGTCAATGTCACAGTTTGTCTTCACCATATTCAAGGACTCTTATTTTGAAATTTTCTCCTGCACTGCATTTCCCAGAATCCACTGCCCTAATCAATTCATCTGTTCATAGTTATCCCCACCTGTATGCCATTCGCTCATTAGTTTCCATGTGTATATAAACCCTCTAGTTATGTTCATGATTTGTCAGTCCTTGAAGTGTTATATTTGACAGTGTTATGTTTAAAGTGTTATATTAGCATGTCGAGCAATATTGTTTGTTTCTTCTCCAGTGTTTGTTATACTTTAGTGTCTGTTCCACTCCAGTGATTGTAATTAAAAGTTTGATAAATTTTACTCCTGCGTCTCATCTCTTCCTCTTCCACTCCTTGGACACCAAACGTTACAGTCAAGTATTTAGGCAATTAGACAATTAGAATCAGAATCAGCTTTATTGCCAAGTATGCTTACACATACAAGGAATTTGTCTTGGTGACAGGAGCTTCCAGTCTACAACAATACAAACAATACCAATTAGCTGCTGATATGCTAATTGGAGTCAATTGGAGGTGTGCCTGTGGATGTATTTTAAGGCCTACCTTCAAACTCAGTGCCTCTTTGCTTGACATCATGGGAAAATCAAAAGAATTCAGCCAAAAAATATTGTGGACCTCCACAAGTCTAGTTCATCCTTGGGAGAAATTTCCAAGCTCCTGAAGGACCACGTTCATCTGTACAAACAACAGTATGCAAGTAAAGGTGAAACTTGAAAAATTTGAATATCGTGCAAAAGTTCATTAATTTCAGTAATTCAACTTAAAAGGTGAAACTAATATATTATATAGACTCATTACAAGCAAAGGAAGATATTTCAAGCCTTTATTTGATATTATTTTGATGATTATGGCTTACAGCTTATGAAAACCCCAAATTCAGAATCTCAGAAAATTAGAATATTACATGAAATCAATAAAAAAAAAAGGATTTTAAAAAAAGGAGTTACCGTCAAGATCAACAATCATGTCCAGGTTTCACGAACTGTATATTAATGAAAAGAAATGCAAAGCAGAGCTGCTATCACAAACAATGAGTGTTGCATTGACTGGGGACCACTGGACATCGGTAAGCATTCATAATTACTTGGGAACAACTGTGCATCTCATCAATAAAGACTGGCATATTCATTAATTTGCATTAACTGTGCTGAAAACCGAAGAAAGTCATTTTACTAAACAGTTCATGAAAGAGGCAAAGGATTGGGAGATAGAGAGCAAGATCCCTACTGTTGGTACGGACAGCACGAGGAACATGATTGCTGCATCTAGATTGCTTCTTTTCGAGCACATGCCTTGTATAACACACATTATACAGAGGGTAATCGTCATGGCTTTCGTGAAGGCAGCTTTGATGGCGTTTTAGTGAATTGTCATAAATTAGACAGACATTTCAAGCATATCCCCTCTAATTTGACAGAGTTGAAAGCACAGCAAAATGCTCATGGCCTGGGCGACGAGTGTCTAGTGCAAGATGTTCCCACAAGGTGGCATTCCACCCTCGAGATGGTCAGCCGGATCCTACGCAACAAAGACCCCCTGATGGCAACACTGGCACAGCCTAACCACAAGCCATCCATTCCAACATCTGCAGAGTTTATAAACTTGCCAGGCTGGAGAAACTACTGGAAACATGCAGGTTGGTACTTCAGTTTATTTGGTGAGATGTCATTTTTAGCCAGTATTTATTAATTTGTCCTGTATAGATTTAGACTAGCTCATGTCAAATGCAGAGTTTGTATGAGAGATACCAGGAAGGAAAGTAAAGCAGGAGGGTAACACTTTACAATAAGGTCCTATTCATTAATATTAATGCAACTAATGTGAACTATGAACTATTAGAAAACTATTACTTAGTGTTTATTAATCTTTGTACAGAGTTTAGAAAAATGTAACTAATTCTAATACCATTCATTTTAAAAATGTATTTGTAAATGTTGAAATTAAAATGAACTAAAAATAATAACTGCTGTAGGAGCATTGTTCATTGTTAGTTCATGTTAACAGATGGAACCTTGCGTAAAGTGTTACTGTAGAGAGAATGTGTTTTTTGGCTTGTGTGTAATGTAGGGACTTGATTAAATAAAGCAAACACAATCTATTAATTGGGTCTGTGTTTTTGAGTGTTTATTATGCAGATATGTCATGGAACTTCTTGGGGGTGAAAAATTGTTACCTGCACTTTGCCACTTGTCCCAGAAGATGGCTGTCTCTGAAGATGACCCTGTTTACGCTGTGCACTTTAAGGATGCATTCAAAGGGGATTTGACAAAGCACATGGAAAACACAAACATTGCTTGGCTCAAAATAGCAACAGCTCTTGATCCCAGATTAAAAAAAGTTAAATGCATTCCTAAAGCAGAAAGATCTGAAGTTTGGGAAACATTAGACAAAATGCTAAAAGAGGCTCCAAATCACTCAGATGCTGAATCAGAGCCAGCAAAAAAAAATTGTTCTCCTCTTGTTGGGCTCTGATACAGAGTCCGATGATGAAACATCACTGGAATCAAGCCATCTTGCTAGATACAGAGCAGTGCCCAGCATAAGCCTTGAACAATTCCCTCTACAATGGTGGTCTGCACAGAGCGGAGGTCATGACAAGCTGGCGGCTCTAGCACAACAATATCTAGCAACTCCTGTTTCATCTGTGCTGTGTGAGAGACTTTTTTCACTCGCAGGTCACATAGTGCACAAGAAGAGGGCTGTTCTGGCACTTGAAAATGTTAACAAACTTGTATGCCTTAGCAGCTGGTTAAATGTTGACTAGAAAAATAAGCTGACCTTACATGTCAGAATAAGTTCCGTTGTGTTTTATGTTTGGCAATCAAAGGAAATTAGTGAAATTGTTTAATTTGCTGGATATATCAAATGATGACAAAATAAATTTGTTAAACAAGATAAATGGTATATGCTTAATTTCACGATCAGTGTGCGATTAATCACGATTAAAATTTGTAATCTATTGACAGCCCTAATATATAAATATAGATATACACACACACACACACACACACACACACACACACACACAAACACACACACCACAGTTAGTTCCGGTCTTTGAATCTGATTGTACGAGCGACGTTCCATGAGCACTGATGGTGTGACAGCATCAGCACTCAGACGCTTCACTGTGTGTATCACTCCTCTTGTGTTCCTGCTGTTCTAAACTAAAGTGTAAGTGTAGTGCATATGTGTTAGGAGTTACTGTCTTTATTTTTGAAATGACCTATGTTAGCCAGCAGGTGGTGGCAAAAGATCATTTTTGTGTGTAATATGAGCCCGTTGGTGACGTAAAGTGAATCCGTTAGTCACTGTTTGCATAGAACAGCGCTCTGTGAGTTTCCACACTTGGTAGAAGCTAGTCAAATTAGGCATAAACTTACATGGACAGGTTTCGTGACATTCCCTCATCCTCAATCCAAGTGTAACTGAATGCTCTGTTGCACAGCAACCCGCATAACTGATGAATGAAATGAAAGGTTTAATAGGCCAGCACATTAAAGTTGCCGACAGTGGATTGATATTTCCCCTTGAGATGCAACTCACCTGAAAAGCTGTTTTTGATGTTATTGTTATATTCACCTTTATCTCTCTCATGCAACATAATCAATGCCTTTTGTAGGGTAAAGAGGCCAGATCTGTTGACTGGACAGGTTTTTCTATGATAGCATCAAAAGAGTTTATTAAAATTCACTCTCCTGTCAAGCCGTGACTGTGAGATAATGGAGAGACTGAAAGCATTAATTCTGTCGTACTGGATTTTTGACAGTTATCCACTATTCATTCATATTAAAAGTCACAAAGTTTAAGAGACCTCCACACAGTTTTTACAGTACAGTAAATAACACATGCAGAGCAGTTAAGTGTTTTCAATAAGCCATTCTATGGTGCTTTTAAAAGATCCTTAATTAAAGTTGCAGTGTGTAGCATCTGATTTTTCTCCTCTGTATGCCAGAATTAGCTCAAATATTAGCCTTACCATGCACGACACTACAAAAGTGATAAAAGCTCTCTCATCTTTGTTAATCCAAATATTTGTCCTAAACAGCTGTCAAAAGTAGTAGTTGGTTTCTCTATCTGCACCATTGCACTGGGTAACCCCACCCACAGTGGAATCTCATTGGTCCAAAATCCAACTCTACAAAACAGATGCCTACTTTATATTATCTCTTGGTATGGGCCAAGAAGCTCTAAAATACCTTGAGAAAGTTATCTGTTAGCATTCCCATTCATTTAAATGGCATCTGCTTAGCAAGCACAAGGTTCCTTAAAAGTGAGCAATCTGAAGGCTGAAATCTTTGCTCATGGGCACTCAGTTCTGGGATCAGCTGTCATGTGACTCATCACTTGTTAATGTCAGCAGATAGGGTAAAATAGAAGTCCATTTGACACTTTTAAGATCTGTCACTTGAAAAAGATGTACTATATTGTAATGAAATAATTGTGATTCAATTATATTTAATACAGCTACTTTTGAATGGCTGTCAATGGAGAAACATGCATTTTTGCAATCACAAGGTGTAGTTCCAGCATCTACCAGTTTGGGCTAACGTTGATCTGCTAACTTGCCAATTCCCTAGTGTGCACAGACAAATTGCTTATTGCATGAAACTTAGCATGTCGGACACTGTGTAACAGTTTTGATGTGATTTCCATTCTCTTCAAAACATACACTTCAAAAGAGACGAAATACTTCATTAAATTGATCAGTTTGATGAACTATTAAATACTTAATCTTGTGTTGATGTGTTTCCTTTTGAAACAGGAAGTTGGAGAGGGACGTATCGAAGGGTTTGTCCCTATTTTTTTTGTGGCGGTTGTGTAGTGGGCTTAAGCACATAACTGTTAATCAGAAGGACACTGGTTCGATCCCCACAGCCACCACCAATGTGTCCTTGAGGTTGCAATCCGGGGGGATTGTCCCTGTAATAAGGGCTCTGTAAATCGCTTTGGATAAAAGCGTCTGCCAGATGCATAAATGTAAATGCTATTGCTAGTTGATAGCAAGTGGTATTTGGGAATTATCATTCTGGAGATTAAAAAAAATGCTATACACTTTCAAACAAGATAATTTAGGAATATTTTTGGTCCATTTTTACAGTACAAATACTACAAATTTTAGCGCTCTGCTAAAGGTTCATTTTGTTAGTGCTTAGGAGTACTAGCATATAGATAGCCTCAAAGCTAAAAGACATTAGCCACAAACTACAATTTTGAACTAGCTTCAACTAGCCTTTGGTTATTTCCATTTAGATATGCTGTTTCAAATATTACACAGAGCTATAAAAGTTAAAAATTACAAAGATCTGTAGTCTGTTATTGGTACCGTTTTAACAAATCTCTTTAAATACAGTAAATGCTTATATTGTATACTGTATATCCACAGCATATATCAAGTTTAACTCATCTTCAACCAACTTATGCAGGGTGCACATATCTTCTTGTAGCTTATAGCTAGCCTCAGAACTCAAAAGGTCTGAACTTCAAAATACAGACTGTTTCAACCGCATAGTTGTGAGGTGTAAGCTAGATCTTGTAGTTTCCATAGACTTTAAATTCACTGAAGATGTTTTTTTTACACTCAGCAGTAGGCTATTCCCCCTTTTGTCTGTTTGAACTATTGGCAATTGCAGATTTCATGCTTTTAATTGAAATGTCAACAGTAGAGAGAGCAAACACTTCCTCCTTATATGTGAACCCATAAAAGACTCCATTAGCAAAAATTAGTTCAAAATTTCACTGCCATGAGAAGAGCTTTGAAATGAAGGTCAATGAAAGATCAAAAAGAGAAAGTCAATGAGCTTCATATTTGCAGTAGCTTATAGTGACACAGTTGTTATTACAACAGTGTTTTAAAATGCTCTATAATGATAGTATAGAAGGGAACTTCTAGGGAAGGCTTCTGTGAATGACAAGCAGACACGAGCGCATCAAAAGCAGTTCTTCGAAAGTCATTACCATTTTACATTAATCTGTGTTTGCCTAAACATGTTCAGTTATCCATATAAAACACCATGTGTGTTCATTATTAGTATTCATATGCAGTGTGAAATATAGCTGTAATATGATCATTCAAGAGGTAAAAACAATCATAAATTAAATACTGATAGTTCAT
Organism: Xyrauchen texanus; assembly: GCF_025860055.1. NCBI lineage: Eukaryota > Metazoa > Chordata > Actinopteri > Cypriniformes > Catostomidae > Xyrauchen > Xyrauchen texanus. The sequence goes on along the minus strand of NC_068309.1, from coordinate 24,837,433 downwards.
TATGCGGAAATCCACTGAGGCAGAACAGAATCTTACCATATTTAGACAAATCTCATTAAATCTAATTTCATATTGGCACGCATAATGCCCCTTTATCATTTGTATAAAGCTTGTCAGAACTTGATATTTATTGAAGCAAAGTTGTAAAATTATATCCAGAAAATCCCATTTAAATGCTTTAAATTATTTTATGATGCCAAAAACACCTTATGTAAAAGTTTTAGATTTGAAATAGACTAACATTTTACAAAACTAACCCTTTTTGCATTTTTGGGTCTGAAATGCAGAAGAAAATTGAAAGACAAACTTCGATAGAGATGAAGGGGGACCATAGCAAATATTATTTTGTGTTCCTATTGGCTCCAACAGCAAAAGACAAAATTACTCTTTCGTTTACACAACTTTCCAAAAGAGGGGAAAATATAGAGAGAAATGGATTACAGCAGTCAGAAGAGAGAAAAATTACAAATATACTGACAGCAGCTGTCCATTTCAGCAGTGGTGACTAGTTGGTGTGTGTGTGTGTGTGTGTGTGTGTGTATGTGTGTGCGTGTGTGAGTGCTGGGACTTTAGGCTCAGGAGAAAGCAGAACGGTGTATGAGATGTCGGGTTGCAAGGCATATCTTCATGATAAATGTGACCCGACTCGATTCTCATGTACCACACTGCAACTCAGTAAGTTCATATGCCAGTTGAGTTAGCAGTTATGGAACTAGGTCAGGATGGAAACGAAACAGCAAGCGAGCATAACTGTTGTTCTTGGTATCATTACTGGTGAGCGTTTCATGATGTTAGAGCCTTACGCATCCTACTCTAAACCTAAATCCATTCTGATCTGCTTTAATCACGTAAAACTACTGTGTGTTTAAGGATATTACTGTTTACCTCCACGGATTATGACTGAATGGACCAGTGGGTTTATTGAGTGAATTTATTTTTGGTTTTAGTTATTTTCTTTGAGCAGCTCAGTTAAAAGTCTCTCTTCTAGCCGTGCCATCTGGCTGTGTTGTTTATGTAACCCTCTGGACATGTACACACACACAAAACACAGTCTTAATGTAGGCCAGCTTTCCATGTCTGCAGCTGGGGATTAACATTGGAACTGGACTCTTATATTTCCTCATTTCACTGATTCCACACCGAGCTGCCAAGTGGAGGTATCCAGTCTGATGTTCTCAAATAGTGCAGCATCAGTTTCCTAATTATAATCATTTGCTATGTTTGGAATTTAACAGTGTACTGCTTACTGCACAGTATATAATGCATACTGTGTTTGTATGCAATTTTGGATACACTATGGTTTATTTTTTCTTTGTAAAAGAATAGTAACTTTTGGCAGTATGATCAAATAATGAGTCAATAAAAAGATGGTAAAAATGATGGCTGATATTACTTCGGTTTCATTTGCCACACAGGCGAGGGCATAGATTTGGCTTGAACATTGGGGGGGATATCACAGTGAAGGATTTACTGCACATTTTGACAAATGTAGTACTTTGGTTATACAGGTATTCCATGCATACCAAAAAAAAAAATCTGCATATGCATATTATACATACTCAATACTGCAGAAATAGTACTGGCATTTATGGTAGTATGCTATTTAAAATACATTCAATGTCTCCTCTCAAAGGGCTACTTCTAGGAACAACTATAAATCAATCACTGCCCTGTCCTTATCATCTTGAAGGAATTGTTCACCCAAAAATTTTAATTCTGTCATAATTTACTGACCCTCATTTTGTTCAAAACCACTTTGACTTTGATGTTAGGCATAATGTTATTGACTAAAAGCTTCAGTCACCATTTCACGTTTCAATTCCAAGTAGTCTGGGCTCAGTGAGTATCGCCACCTGAGTCCTGGGGAAAAAAAGAACTTTAGAGAAAATTAAAATAAGAAGTCTCTTAAAAAGTTAGCATCTCTATCTCTGTCAGGATATACACGAGGACAACAAGGTAAATAGGATTCAGAAAGCTTTAATATTTGAATGGCAAGTGAGCATCAGATGAAATTGACAGACGCGGGGAATGATTTGCAGAGGAATGATCGTGGGGTGATATGTTGTAGAGATCTGCTTGGATATAGCAAGGATGTGTCAACCGGGAAACACCGGGAAGGATCACGGGAGAATAGGGGAGAATCCAGGAGGAAACGTGGGGTCTAGGGAAAGAAGCAGTAGGTAAGTCCTTTTGCTGGAATACTGTGGAGTCACACTGGAGCTGATGAATACACAAATCTGGGAATCACAGAGAGAGAGAGTTAGCAGGTCGGTTCCTAGTTCAAGGTTCGGAGACTGGATGAGAAGTGTGCTCTTTTGTAGTGCTCAGTGGTGCTGGATTAGATGACAGGTGCAGGTGGTTAATACTCAGGTGATTGTGATCTTTGTGCAGTGGGTGTGAATGAACCTGATTGATCCCTGACATTACCCCCTCCTCCAGGGTCCGCGCTAGCGGACCGAGGACCCCGACGTCATGGGGGTCTGCCTCGAGGCCGTGGAGCCGGTCGCTGTGGATGCTGCTGGTGGAACTCAGTGAGAAGTGTTGGGTCAAGGATATCGTCCCGTGGAATCCAAGATCTTTCCTCTGGTCCATACCCTTCCCAGTCGACCAGGTATTCTAGGCGACCACCCGGACGTCGGGAGTCCAAGATGTCATGAACAGTGTAGATGGGATCTTCTTCAATGGGGGGCATGTCAGGATCAGGGTCTGTGGAAGGAGGGAGAACAGCAGGATAGTGAGGTTTTAACAGTGATACATGGAACACAGGGTGAATCCTGAAGTGAGAAGGGAGTTGAAGCTTGTATGTGACCGGGTTGACTTGGTGGAGAATCTTGAAAGGTCCGATGTATCGTGGGCTAAACTTTCGACATGGTTGGTGTAGACGAATGTCCCGTGTGGAAAGCCAGACAAGTTGACCAGGTTCATATGTAGGCGTCTCACCTCTTCGGGCGTCTGAGAACATCCTATGTCTGTTGACCGCCTGTTGGAGATGACAATGTGCCTCGTTCCAAACCCTTTCACTTTCTCGGAACCAGTAATTAACTGAGAGAACCTCGGACGGTTCACCGGACCATGGGAACAAAGGTGGCTGGAAACCCAGGAAACATTGAAAAGGTGTTAGTCCAGTAGTGCTTTGACAAAGAATTCTGTACGTATTCGGCCCATGCGAGGAACTGGCTCCATGTCTCGTGGTGGTTCTGGCAAAAAGTGCGGAGGAAACGGTTTATTTCTTGCACTTTTCTTTCCGTTTGCCCATTCGCCTGAGGATGGTACCCAGATGTTAGACTGATCGTGACCCCAAGGAGAGAAAAGAAAGCGTTCCAGACCCGAGATATAAACTGGGGACCACGATCGGATACAATATCCTCAGGGATGCCAAAATGACGGAACACCTGGTTGAAAAGATTCTCTGCGGTTTCGAGGGCCGTGGGGAGTCCAGGTAATGGAATCAATTTACAAGCCTTAGAGAATCTATCCACGATGATAATGATGCACGTGTTACCTCCAGAAGATGGTAGATCGGTGATGAAATCTACCCCCAGATGTGACAAGGGTCGCTGAGGGACAGGGAGTGGTAAGAGTTTCCCGGATGGTAGTTGGCGTGGAACCTTGGATTTAGCACAGATTTGGCATCCTTGGACGAAGCGTTTTACATCTCCCCTCATCCTATGCCACCAGTACCGTGGTTGAAGGAGATTAAACGTTTGCGTGGCTCCGGGATGTCCTGTACCCACAGAGGAATGCGCAGACTCAATAAGAGGTAGACGAAACTCATGTGGGACATAGGTAAGATTGGCTGGGCACTCAGGGGGAGGTGGATCTCGTCGTGTACCTCTTTGGATCTGGTCGTCAATATCCCAAAGGATCGGGCTGATGAACACCGATGTTGGTAAGATCGATTCAGGTTCTTCAATGAGATCTGGGGGAGCATGAAGTCTGGAGAGAGCGTCGGCGCGGATGTTCTTGGATCCTGGGCGGTAGGTTATGTGGAAATGGAAGCGGGTGAAGAAAAGGGCCCAACGGGCTTGTCTCGGGTTCAGCCTCTTGGCTTCTTTGAGGTACTGCAGATTTTTATGGTCTGTAAGGACTGTGACTGGATGTTGAGCACCCTCGAGCCAATGTCTCCACTCCTCCAAAGCCAGCTTGATGGCGAGAAGCTCACAGTTTCCCACATCATAGTTTTGTTCTGCTGAAGATAACTTCTTGGAGAAAAAAGCACAAGGGAGAGGTTTGACGGTATCTTCCTGCTGTTGAGATATGATGGCACCGACTCCGGTCGTGGAGGCATCGACTTCCACAATGAAGGCAAGGTTTGGATCAGGATGACGCAGAAGGGGTGCAAAGGTGAATTCCTGTTTCAAGATGTTGAATGCTGTGTCTGCCTTGGGAGTCCAGGTTAAAGACTTGGGTTTTCCCCTTAAGAGAGAGGTGAGTGAAGAGGTTGAAAATTTGCGAAGCCCAGGAATCGTTGGAGTTCTTTTATGGATTGAGGTGTTGGCCATGAGGTGACTGCTGTGACTTTCCCGTCATCCATCTTCACTCCATGTTTGCTGACGACATAACCGAGGAACGGGACAGTCTCTTGGTGGAATGTACACTTTTCTGCCTTGAGAAAAAGGGAATGATCTCGTAAACGCTGGAGTAATTTAGAGACATGGTGTTGATGGACAGTTTCGTTGGGAGAAAAGATGAGTATGTCGTCAATGTAGACAATCACAAATTTGTTCAGGAAGTCACGGAGTATCTCATTTATGAAATCTTGAAACACGGAAGGGGCGTTGACCAATCCATATGGCATAACGAGGTACTCATAGTGACCAGACGGGGTAATGAACGCAGTTTTCCATTCGTCCCCCCGCGGATTCGAATAAGGTTATACGCACTTCTGAGATCTAACTTGGTAAAGATGCGTGCGCCTCTCAGTTGTTCAAGAGAGGTGGGAACCAGAGGAAGGGGATATTGGAACTTGATGGTTATCTTGTTCAGTGCGCGGTAATCGATACAGGGCCTCAATCCTCCGTCCTTCTTGGCGACAAAGAAAAAACTGGAGGCTGCTGAAGAGGTAGATGGGCGAATGTATCCCTGTCTCAAGGCTTCCTGTATGTACTCCTCCATGGCTCGTTGTTCAGGGATGGAAAGAGAGTAAATATGACCTCGAGGTACCGATTCACCTGGCTCTAAGTCAATCGCACAGTCCCAAGGTCGATGTGGTGGAAGATGGGAGGCCTTTTCGGGACTGAAGACATCGGCGAATGTGGAGTAACAGAAAGGAATGTCTGTAGACTGTTTTTCCCGAGGGCTTTCAACGGATGTCACAGCGATGGGAATACTCACTGGAGAGGGGGAAACCGGCTTGGGAAGTTCAGGAAAACAGGAAGGGAAACATGTTGACCCCCATTGCAGAATTTCTCCCTTCCTCCAACAAACTACGGGATTGTGTTGTATGAGCCAGGGTCTGCCCAGAATTATTGCTGCCGTGGAGTTTTCAAGTATTAGAGGAGTGAATGATTCTTTGTGTAGACACCCTACTCGTAATGTGATGGGCTTGATTTGATATTTCACATACCCGGGATTCAGGGCTTTTCCAGTCACTGATTTTGCGGCGAACGGGGTTGGACAGTGGGTCTTCGGGAGTTGTAGTTGCCTGCAGAGGTCGCTCGAGATGAAATTACCCGCGGACCCAGAGTCGATGAGGGCTGTAACTGAAATGCTAGCGTCAGCAGTAATCAATGACACTGTAGCAGATAATGGAGCAACACTAAGGGTCCTGGTGGATAACAAACTCACCCGGAGTCGTGGTGGTCGGACAGGACAGACGCTGATATAATGGGTGTTGTCTCCACAATACAGGCAGAGATGATTTGACATCCGTCGGGCCCTTTCAAAGACAGTTAAACGGGTATTGTCAATCTGCATGGGTTCTGTATCGTTTGCCACAGGACGTTCCAATGACTGAACAGAAACAGGATGTACTGGTTGTCGATTCTCAGGATAACAGTTCTGAGCACGTCGGGCCACTCGGATGGAGTGCTGGATGAATTTCTCTAAACCAACACTATCATCATATACTGCAAGTTGCAATAGAAGAGCGGGATTTAAACCCTGCCGGTAGGTAGTGATGAGCGCTTTCTCATTCCATCCGCTTGCCGCAGCCAAGGTTCTAAATTTCAAGGAATATTCAGTGATTGAACTTGTACCTTGTCGCAGATGATAGAGCTGTTCACAGGTGGATGAGTCGCCTAAAGGACAGCCAAACACCTCGGTGGCTGGACCGGCCTGATTCCAGATGGTTTCGGTCCATTGCAGTGCTCTGCCAGTGAGTAATGAAATAAAGGAGATTTTTGAGCGTTCAGTAGGAAAATGATATGGCTGTACCTCTAGCGCTAGGGAACATTGAAGGAGAAACCCGTTGCAATCCTCCTCCTTGCCTGAGAAGGGCGCTGGTTTTACCATGGGGCTTGTCACACCACGGAGATGAAGCGTAGATGCAAGCGATTGGTCGCTCAGTCCAAACATAGGCAGAGGAATGTCGGCTGGATTTCTCTCTGGAGCGGAATTTTCTGAATCCATGGCGGTCTTGGTCGAACCTTCTGTCAGGATATACACGAGGACAAGGTAAATAGGATTCAGAAAGCTTTAATATTTGAATGGCAAGTGAGCATCAGATGAAATTGACAGACGCGGGGAATGATTTGCAGAGGAATGATCGTGGGGTGATATGTTGTAGAGATCAGCTTGGATATAGCAAGGATGTGCCAACCGGGAAACACAGGGAAGGATCACAGGAGAATAGGGGAGAATCCAGGAGGAAACGTGGGGTCTAGGGAAAGAAGCAGTAGGTAAGTCCTTTTGCTGGAATACTGTGGAGTCACACTGGAGCTGATGAATACACAAATCTGGGAATCACAGAGAGAGAGAGAGAGAGAGAGAGAGAGAGAGAGAGAGAGAGAGAGAGAGAGAGAGAGAGAGAGAGAGAGAGAGAGAGAGAGAGAGAGAGAGAGTGTTAGCAGGTCGGTTCCTAGTTCAAGGTTCGATGGAGACTGGATGAGAAGTGTGCTCTTTTGTAGTGCTCAGTGGTGCTGGATTAGATGACAGGTGCAGGTGGTTAATATTCAGGTGATTGTGATCTTTGTGCAGTGGGTGTGAATGAACCTGATTGATCCCTGACAATCTCAAGCATCAAACCTCACTAAATGCAAATTGCATAATTGTTGTCCCTCCACATTTTTTCCCTTCTGTCCCTCTCCTTTCTTCCCAATCCTGTCCCTTCATTAAAAAAATCACCTCACGCTCACCTAATGCTTGTGTTAAAATATACTTTATTGAATTTACACAGCAAATCTAAATATTTATGTCTAATATCATGTAAAAGGTCTCTGGTACTATAGTCTCAATCCCAGAGCTGTAGGCCTGCTATAAGATTAGGTATATAGAGAAATTATGTCTCTGCTGTGGGTGTGTCTTCAATGTAAATTATTCCCTCCTGAGTCACTGAATCAATTAATTCCCCAATTGCTTTTGTTTACCATTTGGTTTTGATGTTTACTCTGGTCTGGGTATTTAAGGCAACTTAGCACATTGATCAGTGGAATTTTCACTATCCAGAAATCCCCCTAGTGCCAACAATACACTTTCTTAGAGTCAGATTTAGTCTTACCTATACTAAAGTAATTTAAGATGCTTTAAACACACACGGCAGAAAAGATAAATGTGCAGATACGTTAACAACACTTGGAACTCTCAACAACGTTGGGCCAGTGAAGGGTTTTTTTTTTTTTTACAGGAGTAATGGTCATTCTGCCTAACATCTCCTTTTGCGTTCCACGAAAGAAAGAAAGTCATACAGGTTTAGAGCAATCAGGGTGAGTACATTATAACATACTTTTTGTCAATTTAACTCATGTACAGATGTCACTAAAGGAACATCATGCACATGAAGGTCTACAGCTTTCAGTCATTTTACAGTCATCAGTCCTGATGATCAGCCAAATAGATATTTGATTCAAATATAAATCCTCAACAAGACCTGATGAATCCTCATAACTACTTTGGTAGCTTGCATGCATTGCTTACAGTGGAGGCACATTTAAATTCCACAAAATATGTCCGGAAATCAAAAAATGTACATCAATGTAAGTGATTCTCAAGGGTCAGGTCAAGTTAACAATTCACATTTTTGCTTTTTACAGTGTATTGTTAATGTTAAATTGTTAGCATTAATCTTAAATTATGTTTTTTCAGTTGTATTAATTTATTAAAACAATATTATTTATACTTTAGAAACTTTTGTCTGCCAAATCAAATGTAATGTGTTGTAGCCAACATGCAAGAATTCATTTTGCGGTCATGTGGCAAGAAAACAATAAAACAGTAAATTATTTCACAAAATGGACCCCTGCAGACCCTCATGACTGTGTGTCATGGTGAGTTTCTTAAAGATATCAGAAAATGTTAGTCAAGGCTTTTATTTATAGCAATTTGCTTTCTAAGAGAGTTTCTAGCATGTTTAAAAATAGATTAAACATTTCTTTCCTTTTCAAATAGATTTATTTTTCATTGATGCATTGCTACAGTCAATTCAGTTATTGTTTCTTAGATTCTTTTATTGTTAATATATCCATAGCCAAAAACCTGTAATAACACAGCACTGTGTGTTTGTTAAGTGACTCGAGTGGTTGTTTGAGAACCCAAATCAATACAATAGAGTCAGCATTAATGACAATGACAGCAAAACTGTAGCTCTCAACTGATATTCACTGTAACTGTGAGTGTATCACTTTCTAAACTGAAAAAAGCCATAATGTCCTGTGCAACATTAATGAGGTTCTCTTCTTACCATTGTCTCTGAGGAAATGTTGTGATACAGAACTCAAAATGTCACATGCTGCATCTTTGCACAAAGGTCACTTTAAATAACAGTGTTAATGTTGCAGGATCCACTCTTGTAGCTACAACGCACTCAACAAACCCTCCCAAAGCACATTTCTTTTACTAACCTTTATGGCAGAGGATTGTCAAGAAATAATCTCTTCTTTGTGCAAAATGTGTTAGCTTAGTGGAATAAATCAATTTATCCTGCATGTCACAGACTTACCTCCACTATTCAGAGCACTGCAGCATGTCCTGTTAAAGTGTAGTGGATGTATCAGGTTGTGGTAAATATCATGACCGTAATAGTTTATTTTATTTTTTGTGTGATTTACACTCACTGAGAACTTTATTAGAACACCTGTACACCTACTTATTTATGCGATTATCTATTCAGCCAATCATGTGGCAGCAGTGCAGTGTATTAAAATCGTGCAGATACAGGTCAGGAGCATCAGTTAATGTTCAAATAAACCATAAGAATGGGAAAAATGTGATCTAAATGATTTTGACCATGGCATGATTGTTGGTGCCAGATGGGCTGGTTTGAGTATTTCTGTAACTGCTGATCTTCTGAGATTTTCATGCAAAACTAGAGTTTACTCAGAATGGTGCCGAAAACAAAAAACATCCAGTGAGTGGCAGTTCTTTAAACAGAAATGCCTTGTTGACGAGAGAGGTCAGTGGAGAATGGCCAGACTGGTTCGAGCTGACAGAAAGACTATGGTAACTCAAATAAGCACTTTGTACAATTGTATTGAGCAGAATAGCATCTCAGAATGCACAACACGTTGAATCTTGTGGTGGATACAAAAGCAGAAGGCCTCGTCAGGAGATTTTTAGAACAATAGTGTTCCTAATAAAGTGCTCAGTTAAATTTTTTATACTTAATTTTAGTTGTACTTTTTCAGGGTTGCTAATGTTAATGCATTAACTGATGCATGTTTCAAATATAGAAATATATTGTGTTTCGAAAACTAAAACTAAAATTAATTTGTGGTCATTTTTTGCCTTTCCCATAACTCAAGGTAGCTTTACAATAGAATAAATCAACAACAACAAAAACAAAAGAAACATAACAACAGAGTGACAACTTGGAAAACAGCCATATAGTGCTAATATCAAATAAAGAGGTAGGGGGAAAGTACTGTAAAATAAATAAATAAAATGTGTGTTTAATTGCAGAAATGGAGGAAATGCTATGGAGCATTTAGTTTTCATTAACGGAAATAACACTGTATGTAAGGGTGAACACACACACACACACACACACACACACACACACACACACACACACACACACACACACACACACACTGTAATCTGACCTCTGCAACAGAGGCCTTCTCAATGGGCTCCACAGCAAACAGAGCGTAAGATGAGCAAACACAGGTCTGAGACAGATCAAGGAAAGAGTGAAAGACAGTGTGGATGTGAGTGAGTGAGTGAGTGAGTGAGTGAGTGAGTGAGTGAGTGAGAGAGAGAGAGAGAGAGAGAGAGAGAGAGAGAGAGAGAGTGCTTGCTAAACATACCTTACCCAGAATAAAGCATTTTGCAGAAGATTGGTTTTAAAGAAAGAAGTTGTGAAATGGACCCTTTTCAAAGACTGTGGGGACGCATATATGCCTTATTTTAGAAGGGTAAATCAAGCGAATCTTTTTGTTTATTATCATTGGTTTAATTATTTAATATACATTTATATCACTACAGTTTGTGTTATGTTACTCTGGTATTATTAAAAACACACACACACACACACACACACACACACACACACACTGGCAGGACTCTAAGGTGCATCTAAGTTGCACTATGTCTACAATGAAAATAAGCAACATCATTAGCTTTGATGATTGTAATAGGAGCATTCTAGTTTTGTTCACCAATAAAATCTCTTTAATACCTAAATTGTGTCTCCTATGCAGCCATGCTATTAAATTATTTGCTTAAAGGCACTGATAAACTCACTGCAAATTTATTTTTCGTTCTTCATTCAGAGCTAAACAAATGATCAAAACAGACACCACCCAAGCAGCTGGGGCCAGTTTTGTGCCAAAATCTGACTCTCTGCCAGATTCTTACTAAAAGCTACCTGATTGGTCCCTATACCTAAAGTCCTCCCCTAACCATAATCATACTAGGGAGTCAGGAATCGGCATGACACTTGTATTTGAAGGAGCATTTGAAGATGAGACACACGATATCAAAATACATTTAAATGTTAGCCAGTGTGACACTACAATGTGTCATCAATTACTTCATGCCTCTTTCTATGAATAGAATCAAAATGACATAGTAAAATAATCTGTTTTAACCACTCAAAGATGATTTAAGTAATATACACTCACTGAGCACATCCTAATAAAGTGGCCAACTTTTGCTGTTGTAGCTCATCCGCCTCAAGGTTCGACGTGTTGTACATTCTGAGATGCTGCTATTTTGCTCTCTACAATTGTACAGAGTGGTATCTGAGTTACTGTAGCCTTTCTGTCAGCTCAAACCAGTCTGGCCATTCACCGTTGACCTCTCTCATAAATAAGGCATTTCGGTCCGCAGAACTGCTGTTCACTGGATGGTTTTTGTATTGGCACATTTCTAAGAAAACTATAGAGACTTTTGTGCGTGAAAATCCCTGGAGATCAGTAGTTACAGAAATACTCAGACCAGCCCATCTGGCACCAACAATCATGCCACGGTCGAAATTACTGAGATCACATTTTCCCCATTCTGATGGTTGATGTGAACAATAACTGAAGCTCCTGACCCGTATCTTCATGATTTTAAGCACTGCACTGCTGCCAAACAATTGGCTGATTAGATAATCATGAATAAGTAGGTGTACAGGTGTCCCTAATAAAGTACTCAGAGTATATATGCAGTAGATAATGTGTAATTTGTCATGTTTAGAATCTGCATTCATATTGCTAATGCTAATGCTAATGCATGGCCATTAAATATACCAGTTACCATCTGGAATTGTATTTTATAGACCTTTGTAGACCTAATCTATAAAAAAAAATTACACAACATGGTCTTGGCAAATTTTGCTTCAAATCAAAGTCTGTAAGTTTGAACATTTTTCTTGTTTCAAAGTGGGGCCTGACCAAAACAAAAATTCTGCCTTTCCTGTAACGAATTTTGGTTCTCCCTATGGCCAGTCATCCCTTGGGAGGCGGGTTTGTGCCGCAAGGGGCAACACTATACCAGCATAAATAGCACCTGGTTAAATTGGATTGTGGGTGGTTAGTGAAAAACGCTGGCTTTTGCACTGTGTGTGAGTGTGTGTAATGTAGGCTAAGCTGGTCCTTAGCACACATCTTGCTATCAGAGGAATAAAGCTGAATGAAAAGAGAGGAGGACATGGGGAAGAAACTTCACTTACAGTTCACTGTTCATCCTTATTTATTCTGTTGGATATCATGCTGTTGATATAATTTCTTTAATTTTTTCCTATTTGAAGATGTGCATTTGGTTTGAGTGGAGCCATTGCAATCCACCATTAATGCTTCAGGCTGCAAAACCTTTTTTCCATCTTATGGCCACAGTTTGAAGTGTATCTGTAACATAAAAGTGAATATGGAAGCAAAGCAGCAAGGATAGTGCAGTGAGCATTCAGCATAATCTATCAATCACATACAACTTATGAAAAGACAAACCTCATTGTCTTACCTCGCAAAAAGCAAAAAATCAAAGCACCTGTAACCTGAAGAAATATAGGAGTTTGATTTTACATTTTATTTAAGTGGGTGCTTGCCTAGTATGACCTGACTAGTATTTGTATTCATACAGATTAATTTATGTCCATCCATCAAAAGAAACAAAGGGTCAATATCTGAATTCATCAGCTGTGCCCGGATCTCCATCTCCCTCAGCGCTCCACTCCTCATCACCCGATTTCTAATTCACCGCACCTGCACTCAATTCACTCGCTCATCACTGCCTGCATAAATAACACACCTTCACGCCACTTCACTGTCAAGTCTCACACAATGGACTCTAGTTTGATCCCTGCTGGTCTCACGCGGTTTATTTACCTGTCTGTATTTGCTCTTGATCTTCGTCAATATCTGTTTAGTACTTACCCCGCTGTTTTGCCTGTTATGTCTTCTTCAGCTCTGTGGACTTTAAACCCTGTGAATCCCTCTTCAGTTTGTGAAGCTTCTCTTCTGTGTGATATCACCTGTGCCATTGATCTCACTGTGTAAACCCTGTGAATGTCAGTAAACGCTCTTGGACTTGGTTTCACTTACTACAACTTGTGTGGCTTGATTTCCTGACAGATATATAGCCTATATATTTCTGTTAAAGAAAAAGCTCAAGTAGATAACGCAATGGCATTGCTCCTAAATAAAGGATTGTTATTTCCAGCAGTAATGCATTTTTATTATTATTTGGAAATTAATTTTTATTTTTTATTTTAGGTTGTTTTAGCTGTTTTGTTTTGTGAACAGTGCTTGGTCTGTGGCCTGCAAGTTTCTTTTGTAAACAATGATGTGCTTCCTGTTTTTGTTCTTTACAGTCAATAATAATGGCATTCTTAAAGAGACAGTACCATTTTAGCACTTCTACACATCAATGTAAACACTTATAAATAGTAAAAATTATGCATTTAAACAAGAAGCATGTAACTATATATATATATATATACACATACTCACACACACACACACACACACACACACACACACACAGGCAGCCAAAAATCTGGAATAATGTACAGATTTTGCTCTTATGGAAATACATTTTAACTTTTATTCACCAAAGTGGGATTCAACTGATCACAATATATAGTTAGGAATAATGTGACAAATTGCAATTCTTCCAATAAGGCATGTATTACAAGAAGGAGGACTATGCATGCCTGGCCCCCAATCGGGCTAATCAGCCGAGGAGACAGATAAACGCAGCAAGATGCGGCAGTTCGGGAGAGAGAAAGCCACAAATAGCTGTAGCGGGTGCATTTGTGTTGTGTCTTTTTGTTTTCATCAAACATTATTTTGATGGTTCATCTGGTTCCCGCCTACTCCTTTCCATTTTAACCTTGTTGCATTGGTGCCAAAGTCTGAGAAGGGGAAGGGATGCGCTGTCGAGGAGTCCTTACCACTACCAGCTGCCGAGGATCTGAGGTATGCTGTCGTTTCCCCCCATAGAAAAAAAGAATAGGGGGTGGGGGGGTCATGGCCATCTGCCCGGGGCCAGAGGACCCACTACCGTCCACTGGGTAAGAGTGAGCGGTCATCCGCCAGAGGTTGGGGAGTGGCTGAGGGCCGGGTGACCGCATATCTGGGCACCAGCGAACCAGGGATTTCCTCTCTCTATCTCTCATGCAGTCGCTCTGCTTTGCTCTTTCACTCTCCTCTTTTTTTCCCTCCCATTATCCTCCTCCCTAGTCCTACAGAGGCAGGGAAAAGCCTGCCAGTTGGAGCAGCCGAAAAGGTGACTACGCACACCCGGACCCCAATCTAGCTAATCAGCCGAGGAGAGGGATAAATGCAGCGGAATTCAGCAAAAAAGAAACATCCCTTTTTCAAGACATTGCATTTTAAAGCTAATTTTGTAAAAATCCAAACAACTTTACAGATCTATATTGTAAAGGTTTAAACCATGTTTTCTATGCTTGTTCAATGAACCATAAACAATTAATGAATATGCACCTGTGGAAATGTCGTTAAGACAATAACAGCTTACAGATAGTAGACAATTAAGGTCACAGTTATAAAAGGTTAACTTTCTACCTTTCTACTGACTCTGAAAAACACCAAAAGAAAGATGCCCATGGTCCATGCCCATCTGTATGAACGTGCCTTAGGCATACTGCATGGAGGAAAAAGGACTGCAGATGTGACCAGGGCAATATATTTAAATGTCTGTACTGTGAGATGCCTAAGACAGCGCTACAGGGTGACAGGAAGGACAGCTGATCATCCTTGCAGTGGCAGACCACATGTAACAACACCTGCACAGGATCGGTACCGCTGAACATCACACCTGCGGGACAGGTACAGGATGGCAACAACAACTGCCTGAGTTACGCCAGAAATGCACAATCCCTCCATCAGTGCTCAACTGTCTGCAATAGGCTGAGAGAGGCTGGTCTGAGGGCTTGTAGGCCTGTTGCAAGGCCTTTTGATTTTGACCCCCCCCCGACTGATAAATAATAATCAATATTAATAATAATGTTTAATGATGAGTGTGACATGAGCAGACATGTGAGCAACAGCTCTGCGCACCTTGCTAGTTTTTTTTTTTTATTATTTCTGTGTGAGATTCAATACACCCAGTTACATACTTGCTCTTTGAGGTAGACATTACAAAGAAGTCAAAATACTCAGACTCTGGAGACATTAAAAGACACTTATGTCTTCAATCGTAGGCCTCTGGAGGGCCTGCGGACCGGGGACTTGATTTGGAAGGCAAGTCGGGAGAAGAAATTCAGCATCAACTGTCCAACATTTCGGTGATGCTGACAAAGATTGTTGCTGACTTGGAGGATCTCGCTGTAATACGTCGATCTATTACGGCATTGTAAACAAAATTCCCTGAGTTGGTCACAAGAGTGGCAGATGTTGAGAAATGGATCAATTATCTGGAGTCATTGGAAAGGGAATTATCCGCTAATCTGACCGCGTCCAAAACAGACTTGGAGAACTTTGGAAAAACTGGAATTTTTCGAAAATACGAGTCAAAGGAATAACATACGGATTGTTGGAATACCTGAGCATGAGGAGGGCCGAGATATGTTGAAATTCCTTGATGAGCTCTTCCCGAGTCTGCTCGACATAACAGGCCATAAACTGGAAATCGAGCGAGCTCACAGAGTCCCATCTTACAGATCTGCTGACGGAGACAGGCCCCGATCAATTCTGGCCAAATTTCTGAGATCATCCGATAAAGATCTCGTGCTGCACCAGGCAAGGAGCAAAGGAAAGCTTTATTGGAAGAATCATAATATTTTCTTGTTCCCAGACTTTGCGAATTTGACAAGAGAGAAACGCAAGTTGCTGCCATCTCACTTTTGGAAATTAATGTGTTCGGGAGTACTTTTATTTGATGGAATAAGTTACTTTATAGACACCCTGTAGCAGTGGTACAAAAAAAATTATTAATTTCATATTAAATTACTCTGTATAAGGCACCCAGCAGGGTTGCCCTCTTTCCACATTATTGTTCTGCCTTGCCCTGGAACCATTAACAGCTGCGAAAAGAAAGGAGGATGATTTTCCAGGGGTGATTTTGGAAGGTATGGCACACAATCTTTTGCTTTATGCAGATGATATTTTATTATTTGTCTCTGACCATTCTAGATCTATGCCTTGCCTTCACAGGATTATTTATTCTTTTCCAAGCTCTCAGGATACAAAGTCAATTGGTCTAAATCTGAAGCTTGGCTTTGACAGCGTACTGTCCAGTAATGGCCTTCCAGCTAGGCGCCTTCCATTGGCCCAAACAGGGCATTAAGTATTTGGGTGTTTTATTCCCAGAAATCTGTCTGATTTAGTGATTTATAGATAATTTTGACCATTTAATTAAAAGATTCGAGCGATGTGGACAGATGGGCTTCATTGCATTTATCGATGATTAATGTCATTAAAATTGTATTCCAAAATTCAACTACCTGCTACAGTCACTCTCTCATATTTCAAGCAATTTGATAACATAGCAAAGTCCTTAATTTGGAATGGTATACGTCCCAGACTACATTTCAACAAATAATAGGCCGATTGATAAAGGTGGGCTAGGTCTACCCAAGATTTAGTTTTATTATTATGCATTCGGTCTCAGGCATTTGGCTCATTGGTCGCTTCAACCTGAAAGAGCCCCTCTCTGGTTTTCTATTGAATGGGAAATCCTTGCCCCTATTTCGCCATTGCAAAGCATTTCCATCAAACTAACCGGAGAAGTTAAGTCACACCCTGTTATCTCACATTTGTACATGATTTGGACAAAAGTAGCCAGAGTTTTCAATTCGGACATTTATTAAAATGTTGCCTCGAGCGTATGGCTGAACTCAAAATGATGTATCAACAAGTTCCCTTTTTGTTGGTCAGAGTGGATTGGGAGGGGAGGGGGTTGCTACACTCAGCGACCTGTACGAGATTAGAGTGCTGAGATCTTTTGAGAATTTGGGTCATCATTTTGGGATTCCCAGATCTCAGTTTAAAGGTATTTACAGCTGCGCCACATGCTCTGTACTTTTTTTGGGAGTAGCACACACCACCATACTTTGGGAGAGGTGATTACTGCTTTTGGGAGAGGTCATGAGGCATCAGTGTATTACTCTCTGCTGACTCAGAGTCTGGGTGATGGAGCTTTAAATTCTATTAACAGTTTATAGGAGACAGATTTGAACATGGTATTGGAGGATGGAGTGTGGACTAGGATTCTGAAAAATGTGAAGGGTTCGCCTTATGCAATTTAAGATTTTACAAAGCTTTTATTGGACCCCTCTAGATTATATAGGCTTGGTCTAAAAGACGCACCCACCTGCTGGTGCTGCCAATCAGAAGTTGGAGACACAGCCCATGTTTTTTGGGGATGTGTTAAGATCCATGAAGCGGTGTGTGTTCCCATGTTTACGCTCTAAGGCTGAAACGGACTCACACCAGTTTTGTTTTGTGTGTTTGGGGGAAGAGCATGCTGCTCTTGCGTTGGGGCAGGGCGGGTGCAAGCATTGTGATCAAAATGCTTCACACTCATCTCGCTTACTTCCAAGAGCCAGCGCCCATTCTTTCATCGTGGGGCTCTCGCATTGATCTGGCTGAGGAGTGAGAGACGGGTCCATCCCTATTGCTTGCTCTCTCTCCCCAGATCCAGCTGATCCTTCTCGTAAGCCTGAAGCGGGCTTCGGCGCCTCTTCGGTTCATGAGGGGGACGCTGAACCTCTGTACATTCCACGCACAATAATAAAGCGGCTGAGGGATTACTCGAGGTAGTTACTCTGGCTGTGGCCAGACTACAGTTAGACTGTCCACACGAAAAAGTGACCCCCAAAGGATCCAAACTATAAGACATATTTCTGTCTGGTGGCAAAAAAAAATAAAAATGGAAGGGTACGTCTTATCAGTCCCTTCCTTTCTTTGATGACCTCCATGACAAGCTCTTTTGTTCATGGAAGAAACCTTAAACTTCCCTCGACGTCAACATATTCGACTATCGTGGGTGCAGAGGCACAGGGGTATTCAGTGATGCCGCCGGTAGAAGAGACACTTGCAGGTTATCTCTCACCTGGCTCGGAATCATCACTAAAGAGACCCACTCTCCCCACAAAGCCGTGCAGGACCTCCTCCACGCTTGTGGGTAAGGCTTATCAGGCAGCAGGTCAGGCTGGTGCTGCCCTGCACACTATGGCAGTGTTACAGGCATACCAGTCTGATATGTTGAAGGACCTGAGTACGGGCACCACGGTCGACTAAGAGGATTTCTCTGAGCTTCGTCGAGCCACGGATCTGTCTCTCCGCGCGACCAAGCAGACGGTCCGTGCCATTAGCCTGACTATGTCGGCTTTAGTCAGCATGGAGAGACACTTATGGCTCAACCTATCGGGCATCAGAGACAAGGACAAAACTTTCCTCTTTGCCCCCAGCCTTGTGGGGTAGACCCCCTCGGGACGGGACGCGTGTATCGCCACTTCTACCCTCCCGATACCCCCACGAAACCTCTCCATTCCCGCCGCCTCGCCACATCATGATTGTTTGGTCACGATCGATCTCATGGACGCTTACGTTCATATAGAAATTCTGCCACAACACAGGAAGTTCCTGAGGTTCGCTTTCAGGGGTGAAACATGCCAATATTGGGTTCTTCCATTCGGCCTAGCCCTATCACCCCGCACATTCATGAAATGCATGGATGCAGCACTGGCTCCTTTGCGACTCCAGGGCATCCGCATTCTGAATTACATAGACGACTGGCTGATACTTGCACAATCTCAGGAACTGGCAGTTCAGCACAGGGATATCGTCTTAGCTCATCTGGTTTCTCTGGGTCTGAGACTCAACATCAAAAAGAGCATTCTCTCTCTCTCTCTCTACCCCGAGGTAGTGGAACAAATCTGGGTGAGATTTTACAGGGCTTTGCCTCTCAACAGACAGCGCAATGTCCCCTCTACATCTCTCTGAGTCACCCAGCCCCCCTTGGGTCTGGACGCGATTACACATACATGGCCAATAATGCTCCTTTTATGCTTTTTCCCCCAGTTTCTCTACTCCCGTGAGTCTTCCGGGAGAGTTCGCCAGCAAGGGTCCTGCCTCTTACTGATTGCGCCGCGCTGGCCGAACAGGGTATGGTTCTCGGAGATAATGTCTCTACTCGACGGCTCGCCTTGGGCGATTCCGGACAGGAGGGACATTCTGTCTCAGGCGCAGGGGCCCCTGCAGAAATCATGGTTTTCATACAATTAGCCATGGTTGTACAACAGTTACTGTAGTTTCCATATAGTGAGCATGATTTATATATTGTAAACAGAGTTGGGTAGTAACGTGTTACATATACTCCATTACAGTTACTTGTGTAACTTGTGGAAATTTACTTTTAGAGTAGGTTTAAAATTGGGTACTTTTACAAGTAAATTTCTAATGATTTTATTTTTTACTTTTACTTTTTTACAATGTGTGGAGTTACTGACGTTACATTACTGGGTTTAATTTGAATTAATGTGTAATTTATTGAGAGATTATTGAATGGGAATTTTACGAGAGCGGAAGTTCACAGCTGCGCGCGATGAGACGCTCCCACTTGAGTGATGAGACTGTCACTCAAATCATCAGTGCAGCAGCATCAAATTCTTCAAATTGAAACACTTTCTTCGCTCCACACAGTGAAAAAATTACAGTTTTGTCATTCAATGCCTTCATTTAAAACCAAGGCAAGCTGATATTTCGAGATTAAAGTCACAGCTTCAACTTAAGGCAGCACACTGAGGTAAGTTTTGTCTTTAATTCTAACGTGGGCTTTTCTGTGTAATGAGATGGACTTTTTCAGGATGATAATGTAACTGGGCTCTTATAACATATATTTTTAAGTGCACATTTTTAACTCAGTGCAGCAATATATCAGTGTGCTTTTTCCCACATGTCATAAGCAGTATTTATGCATTCACTCCGTGCCCTCGTGGGGGTACCGGAAACCGTTGCAGCTACTTCGGGCGGATTAACTATATAAATCAATGAAAACATACAAGTTAAGTGTAAATCACTGCCATTCACGTTATCGACAACTAGAGAGAGAACAGATAGCATTTCTGCACGTGCACAGCGAGGTGAGGGGGGAGTGAGCGTGTGAGATGTGAGGGCGCGAGGCTATCATGGCGACGAGAGTGGCTGTGTCCGCAATCGTTCACTCATTCACTATTTCCTATATAGTGAATGGCAGTTAGTGTTCTGCAGAAGAAAGGAAGTCAAACACATCTTGTACGGCATGAGGGTGAGTAAATTATGAGAGAATTTTCTTTTTTGGGTAAACTATGTCTTTAAAGTGATAGCTCAGCCATAATTTAATATTCTGTCATCATTTCTCTACCCTCAGGTCGTTCCAAACCAGTGTGAGCCTTTGTATTATGTGCAACACAACATATATTAGACAGAAGGTTAGGGATTGACAGTCTCGGTAACCATTCACTTTCGATATATAAACATTAATTGAAAGTAAATAGTGACTCAGGAAAACATTCTGTCTAATATCTCCTTATTGTGTTGCATGGAAGAATATGAGTTTGGAACAACACGATGGTGAATGATGAGAGAATTTTCATTAATAATAATTCTGTAGTACATGTTCAATGTGTATTATATAATGGAATGTAGGGGAGTTAACATCTAATATGTCATTTGTGAAAGTAACGAGTTACTCACTACTTGAGTACTCTTTTAATTAGATACTTTCTTACTCTTACTCAAGTAATTATTTATGTTAGTAATTGTTCTTTTACTTGAGTACAGTTTTTTGCTACTCTACCCTTCTTTGATTGTAAACATGACACTAACATGTTGATTTTGTGGTTACTATGTTTTTACTACAAATCCCATAAAGGTGCAGTATATAAGATTCAGAAACCCTTGTTATTAATGACACCACTTAAGTGAACTGCAGCCAGCTACCTGTTGCTTGTGCTCTTGTACACACTCCAGAGGGATGCAAGTATCGACCAAAACAATGACATAACGTACAAAGAGACTGAATGTGATTCACCGACATCATGCTGACAGATGAGGTAGCATAATTAAAATTAAACAGTTATGATTGTTTTACTACAAACTTTGAGAATGTAGTCTCTCCAGTGCTGGAACTGGGCTAAAACGAAGTGTTGATATTGGTCTGACTATGCGAGACTGTAGTTTGAAGTAATCACTTTTCTTTGCATGATACATTGACTGCATTTATAGGATAGCCTATGTCGCTTTAGCTAGCTTGCCAGCTTTATCAATAGCTGTTAGCTAAATCTGGTGGATGATGACAGTAGCTGTTTATAAAATAAAATGTACATTATAAATATGTTGACACAATTCAGTATTGATGTTATTCCATCTGAACTGTCATTTTGATATATAGATGCGCTATTGTTTTATAATAATAGAATGTATATATTATCTGTTTAACCATGTTACGTTACACTAATGTCTTTTTGCATTATCTTGAACATTGTCTTGCATTCATTTCATGTGTTGTTGTAGTTTACCTTCCTGAATAATTACAGATTAGCATTGTTTATGTCAGTTACTGTGAATCAGAATACCTGACTTTTAGTATAAAGAGAAGATTGTCGAAATTATTTGAAAGTTATGAAGCAAGGTAGCTTGCAATTTGTCAGCATTAGCAAGCAAGATCAATTTAGCTAAAATTATACAACTCAATCCATATGGCACTATATTCACATACTTTGCAGTTAGTAAGCTTACCTGGCCAATAAGAAGAATGCCAATTCAGGGTCGGTTTTGATCCCAAAAACCGAACAAACGTCCCTCCAGGAATCAAATACCCTGCTGATGTTCACTCTAGTTTCCGCCCAACAGCTTAGCTAGACGGGATTCAGAGCTGGACGTTTGCTGGATTCCATCTGTAAGATAACGTTACCTAGTGTTGAAGTTTGTTGTCACTGTTGAATAGCGGAAGAGATGCTATTGTCTGAGGCAAGTCTCTCTTGAGCGTGCATAAACATCACATCCTTTGGATTTTGACAGCAAAAGCGACCCGCTCCTTTCCCATGAAAATCAGTCAACAGGCTTGTAAAGGATCTAGGTTCATGGGCAATGGAGGAGTTAGGAGACAGCGAAGCAGGTTCAGGTTCAGTCAATTTTGAGCTTCACACACAATCGACAGTTACCATCGTAACAAAAATAAGCAATAAACAAAGGAAAGCACTATCGGCTGTTTGTGCTTGTAGGTCAGTCTCTCCACTTTCTGACACTCTGACAAGCCTTTTCAGGTCTCCCTTTGCCATCGCTATAATGAGAGACAGGTGTTAGAGATATTTACAACCCAGGTGATGAGCCTTACCACTCTCCCGCTTCCACAGACCAACATATGACCACGCCCCCCATGCCACAATGCTTTAATAGGCAACCTAGCAAGTCCGAGAAGGGCTAATTTTTTAAGTTGCATAACAAGCCGTTCACATTTGCCAAAAAAGGCGACTATTACATGAAACTTTTTACATATTGCACCTTTAAACTATGGTTACTGTAAAACAAAGCTTTTTATTTATTTTTTTTTTATTAAGGGTCAAACCTGTTGAAGTGTTTGTTACCAAATAGAGTAGGCATTCTACATAGCATGAGTGGAACTTGCAACATGATACATATTTCATGAAGTACCAAAGACGGCTAGTAATTAAATAAAATCGTGTGATCAATATAAGCTGGCCAGTCATCTGACTAGAAAACTGAGCAGGTAAAAAAGTAATCAGAAAAGCAATATAGACTGAATTAAAAAAAATATCTAGTAATTTGTAAATGAAAGAGCAAAGCCATTACTACTCCTAGCAAATTCAGAGTGCTGGTGCTTTTCAAAACAGCCTCCCTTTCCTTATTCCTATTCATCTTACAAACAAATAAAAACACTTGAGTGTTTTCTAAAAAACCTTTCGCATGGTGAACTGCTCCCCCTTTGGACAGTTAATAACAGATTCAGCTACAGTTCCGTTTCTGGGAACTCGAGCTGTGTAATTGCATTGGGACACACCCTGATTGTCACGTGGTCTGAAGCTCTTACACAATCATGCAAATTTATTGTCTGGTGGTGCTTAAGCGACACCCCTATGGAGCTGGACCATGGGCTATAGTGCTCGCTTTGGCGCCGTAGATTCTGAAGAGCAGGAAATCTGAATTTTCAATCTGTTTTTTATTTTGTCTAAGCCCATGTTTGTTCCAACGACTCACATCGCAGTAAGGACTATTAATCCTCCCTTTTGAGTTGCGAACATAAAATTTGAATGTGTTTTTTCCAAACGTTACAAGTGTCTGACAGGGACAGCTGAGCTTTTTCAAGGCTCGCAATTTCTCACCATGAGGCGTTATCCCCACTTGTTCCAGTTCCACGGCCTTCAGATTTAGAGCTCCTTGTGCAGGAGCCATTTGGGATTTCGGCTTTGTGTCTGAGAAGTTTGGAGTATGAATGGACATCGGGTTCTTCCTTGTGTTTGTCGCCCTCCCCCTGAGCGAAAGCGCAAATCTCGTCAGACATGCTCTGCGGCCTAGCTCAGTGGCCATTTTCTGATGAACAAAGCATGCAATAGAGTTACCATGTGCGTCTTGAGCCTTCACCATTAAAAAATGCTGCATGAGAGATTTCGTCATTGGAAGGTAAGAAACAAATTGGCCCTTTTGTCCCTATTGTCTTTTTCGGAGTGATTCTGTGAGAATGCACATGAAAAAGGCAATGGAGGAGAAGCCTCTGCCTTTTTACAGTCCAACCAAGTGCATCGTAGAAGGAATGATTTTGAGCTAATATCAGCTCCATTTGGAATTTACCTCATGTTTTTCCCTCACGGCTCACGCATGAGAACAAGTTGGTGAAGGCGATGCTTTTGTTTGTGAGGGGGTTTTACGCTATCCGGGTACTAGCGCCCCCTGCATTATATGGTTGGATCGGTTTAGTGTCTAACACGTTTTCAGTACACCAATTTAGCTTAGTTCACCCTGGTGAACGAGCATTGAATATTTCCAGATGGAGTTTGGCATCTGCCTCCATGACTAAGGGTGTCTGGGCATGCGTAATATAACTCAATGTATGATATAAATAGGTCTACACATGAGCCTGAGGGTCTTGCTGTGTAACAAAAGATGAGCCCCCATTCAGTGAATGAAATTGGACTGTATGAACATATCCGTTCTCTCCTGTTTTGCCCTTTGGTCTGTATCAGAATGAGTTCGCTGTTGTATGCACCTTGAATGTCCGACAATTAGAATATGGTTCAGTGTTCCTGCAGCTTGCTGGGGAGCGAACATAAAAAATTTAAATTAAACACTTCCTGAATTCAGCCTCTGTCTACATGACCAAGGGTTTCGAGATATGCATGACAGAATTCAATGTTCACTGAGCACAAGTGTACACAAACAATCAGTGAACATAAACACCACACGTTTTCCCCCCATAAGAATTGTGGAGAAATTGTGGCAAGCCTGCTTGCTCTCAGTTCTCCTCCATGTTTGCCATTCTTCCCCATTCTATGCTAGGGAAGATGGTTTATTTGGTATCCTCTGCTGTAAATACAGTGACATTTTTATAATTGCCTGATTGAATTCAGCCTCGGTCTCCATGACCAAAGGTTTCGAGGCATGCATAACAGAATTTGATGTTCATCAGGCACAAGTGTACATAAAAACACACAGTGAACATAAGCACCACACATTGTCCTCCCATAAAGAATGCTGGGGCCATTGTGGCGAACCAGTTTGCTCAAATAAACCTTCCCCAACAATGTTCATACTTTTTCCCCATTCAAATACCAGGGAAGAGGTTTATTTTGTATGCGTCTCTGCTGTAGATACATTTCAGGGCACCCATCATATATGCCTAAATACAACAAAGGCAAAAACAATATAAAATTCCAATCAACCAGCCACAGTTGGAGGAGCGAAGGCTTCACTGCGCTGTGCCGCTGGTTCTGGGACAGTCGCCAAACGTAAGCAGAGCGCGCCATCTAGTGGTTACAGGTCACACTGCAGGCAAGAGCCATGCATTAGTCCCTCTATATGCCCATCTGTCGGCTTGGCAGCAGCTGCAGGGCAATTAAATGTGTTCAATGGAGTTGTTCCGACAGGCGCTTCTGTTCGGGAAGCCCCGTTTTTGATTAGGGAAATACTCTCTTAGAAAAAGCGGCAATAGAGGAGTGTGGAGGTGAGGGCATGGTCGAGTGCCCATCTGGGGAGAGAGAAAGCATTAAGGACATCCACCTGAGATGAATTGTGACTAATTACCATCTCTATGTTCACAGTGAGTGTCGGTGGAGATAAAAAGATGGCCAGTTCACAGAGAGAGGAGAGAGACAGACAGACCAGAGTCTTTGTGTTTGTTCCCTGAGGGAGAGTCTTGTGTTGTTCCCGAGCATTTCCGAAGCTGAAAAGCGGTCTGTTTATTTGAGTGATGCTGAAAAGCTGTCTTATGTTTTGAGTGAAGCTGTACAGCGATTGCTGGTTATTTGGCTCCACCGCATGAAGGATGCCAATACCCGGATCAACTGTTGGTATCTGGCACTAAATTTCACTCTAATGAATTGTCAATTCAGAATGCTGATGCAGAAACTAATAATGTCACAAGTGCAGCCAGGGGACTTGTTTGTGACAATAGATTTGAAGGACGTTTATTTCCATATTCAGAATGCGGCAAAGCACAGGTGCTTTCTCAGATTCGCTTTCGGGGTCAATCATAAACATTTTGCATCCTTTTGTTTGGACTTGCACTAGCATCACGCACTTTCACAAAATTCATGGATGCGGCTTTGAAGCTATTGAGGCTTCAAGACATCCGTGTTTTGAATTAACTCTATGATTGGTTTGTGTTTGCCCACTCTGAAACTTTGGCTGTCCAGCATAAAGATGTCATCTTCAACCATTTGATCAAGAGCTGTATGTAACCTAGACAAGAGTGTCCTGTTGCCAGGGCAACAGACTCTTTTTCTAGGGGTGGAGCTGTATTCCCGAGCATTTCCGAATCAAGCGGCTCGAAGGGGGGTCTCTGAAGGCCTGTGAGGACCACTGAGAGATCCCAGGAGAGGAACAGGCTTGGCCGGGGAGGA
Organism: Xyrauchen texanus; assembly: GCF_025860055.1. NCBI lineage: Eukaryota > Metazoa > Chordata > Actinopteri > Cypriniformes > Catostomidae > Xyrauchen > Xyrauchen texanus. The sequence continues at coordinate 24,811,335 of NC_068309.1, read as the reverse complement.
TTCAGTCTCCGGGCACCTCTAAGGAACCTGATAATCAAGTCGTGCTTACCCAAGGACTTGCCATCTACTGCGTCGTGGTGGGCCACCTTCAAGGTGTATGGAGGAGCTGCCTGTTGTTTAGTCCCAGGGGGATGCCCTCGGCGAGCAGGCACGGCTGATGTGGGATATTGCCTATGTCTGCTTCTTCATCGACGAGAACTGCTGGGTGAAATCGGCGACATCGAGGCCAAGCTGGGAGACAGGGGCGTTGAGAAACCGTGATTTGTCAACGTCACGCATCTTGACCATGTTCAGCTCTGAAACAAGAATTTATACAGGACACTCCTGGACCACGAGTGCCTGTGCTGTTCTTCCAGCAGTTCTTCTCGCCAATCAAGGTGAGTGGAACAGTGGTGAACTCAGCTTTGCGGTTGCATAATCGCTCGGCTCCGAAGAACAAATCTGACTAACAGATGCATGCCCGCTTCCCTTTATACCCGTATGTCCGGTAGCGGGACATGCAAATTCTGTCTGACAATTTCACATTGGCCTTTTCTCAAGTTCAGAGGTACAGGTGGCTCCCAAGGAAGACCCCTTGTGTCACTTCATTCGACACAACGTCAAATGAGTGACAGAAGGGGAACACACATTAGCTCTGAGAAGCATAAAGGCTCAGAAAAAAGTGAAAGTACATCAGGTAAATTAACGGACTGCTTTTTGTGACCAGGTAAAATTGTTATCACATTGCTTCATTTTCCATGGAAATTCAAAGTAATACTAATAGTTAATGAAGGTACACTCGTGGCATCAACTATTTTATTTTAGTGCATGGACATTTAAAAGAATGTTGGAAATTGTTATTTATTTATATATATTTATGCTATGCTAATAAAATGTATTTTTCACTGTCTTAAAATTTGCATTCATAATAACACTGCTTCGAACCCCTTATAGAATTTTAATTCAACTCAGCATGACAATGAGATCTGTCAACGTCTGCACACACTAGTATTTTAATGTTAACCAAAGCAATCATAATAAATAATATACCAAATATCTTTTGTGCTGCATACATCACCATATTCAATGATGCGTCATGCTCAATTTTCTATTCGTGTTTCCATTCAATACATTTTTAACACTAAAAGAGTGGGTACATTTAAGGCATAAAGTTTCTTACTTTTTCATTGTGTGAAAAAAAATCAATAAAACATGACATCAATCAGATCCCTTTCATCTCCTTCAAGCTGAAATTGTTCCTTTTGGCAACCTCCACTTCTGTTAAAAGCATAATTTGAATTGAAAAGAGCATTATTCAAAAGCAAAATACAATACATAATTTACTGTATATAATCATCTTATCTGTGAAAAGATGGAATAGGTTTGGCTGATGAAATGTTTACAACAGATGTAACATTTATTACTTGTTGCTGTTGGTAATCCACTGCTAAAGAGAAATCACTGCATGTTTGCAATCTGTTAAAAGATTATGTTTATTTGAACTGATTGCTTAAGTCTTGCTGCTTTTTTTGTATATATATATTTAATTGAATAGAATGGTTGCCAGTCCAAGTCTGACCTCATATGCATGTGTCCTACATAAGTCTTCTATATGAAACAACCTTATGCAACATCTTATTTCTCAAGGACAGTGCATGTTATGCTATACAAGTGACAAATGAGTTGACCAATGTTTTTCTAACTGTATCTTTGAAGGTCCTTCTTCACTTGTGGACATGTTTTGATGTATTGGTGGCAGCTCTTCGATAAAACAACAGATGTTTGTTTCACAATGGACAGAAATAAATATTATCGTTAATGGAAGCTAAAACAAAAATTTCAGTAAAATAAAATGTTTTTATTAAATGTAATGGAAATTAACAATTGGAACTGAAACTAAATTAAAATACAATGTCTTTGACATACATGTTACATGTAAACAGGTGTTTACCTGTATATGCCGTAATTTCACTTATAACTTTACGAAAAATAAACAAACATAAAATAATCACATACCACATACTTAGAAGTGGAGATTTGCATTAAAATGAGCACACATAACATTTAATCTGATGCATAGATAATTTGATAATCCACACTAAGCACAATGTGCACACAGTATCCATAATGTGCTTTCTAGTTAAAAACACATCAGGATCAGATAACTTCATTGGAAATAATGTAGTACGTTTTTCCAATGTCATGGAATGCAAAACCAATAAAATTAGGATTTAGATCGCTGCAACCAGAGGTGGAAGTCATCCAAATATGAGTAGTGGATCGTTCACTCTAATTACATATGGCCTCCAGGAGATGGCGCCAAGTACATGACACGGACTCGATGACTCAAATGGCACAGAATTAACTGAATGACATCTCATTACTCATGCCTGCATGCTTTGGAGAGAGAGCATACCTTTATAATTATTGTACCTGCATGTGTAATTGTTTATGTCAATTTTTCTTAATTTTTATTTTTTTTTTTTTGGAGTGGCTTTTGGACACTAGTAGATGTTTTTGGACACTAGGATATATAATATTTGTAATGCTATAACTTTTTATTTCTTTGTCATATCAACAAAACATTTTACTCAGTAACAGATTTGGAACAAAACAATAGCAGTTTTTCATAGCTACCTTATTTGCTGGTACGTGTGGGCTGAGAGCTGGGCCCAGGTTGAGGCGGTTGTCTCTTCGCAGGGGGATGCACTCGGTGAGCAGACAGGGCATGACCCATGGCGGCAGACTTGCGGTGGGGCAGGATATGAGAGATGGCCTCCGTCTGTTTCTTCACCGCGGAGAACTGCTGGGTAAAGTCCTCGATGGTGTCGCCAAAGAGGCCGAACTGGAAGACAGGGGTGTCGAGAAAGCGAATCTTGTCGGTCTCACGCATCTTGAACAAGTTCAGCCACAGATGACGTTCCTGGACCACGAGCGTGGCCATCGCCTGCCCGAGTGACTGCGCTTTGACCTTCGTGGCTCTAAGGGCGAGGCCGGTCACTGAGCGCAGTTCCTGCAGCACATACGGATCAGGGCTACCCACAGTAGGGCCATGGAGTGCAGGGCGGAAGTGGCATGTCCGGTGGCGCTGTAGGCCTTTGCAGTCAGCGAGGATGTTGTCCTACAGGCCTTGGAAGGGAACACAGGGCGACCCTGCCAGGTGGTAGGGTTTCCGGGACACAGGTGGAGCACAACAACCCTATCCACCGGGGGAATCGCAGTGTACCCGTGGGCCACTCCGCCGTCAAGGGTAGCGAGAGCAGATGAGCGAGTGGCTTTGTGACGGGTGGAGAAGTGTACTCTCCACAGTGACATCAGCTCATCATGCACCTCTGGGAAAAATGGGTCCGGGGGGGGCGTGGCCATGAGCGGCACCCAGACCCCAGGAACCAGTTATCCAACGGAGGGTTCCAGTCCAAACCCACGTTGGCGGCAGCCCGGGAAAGCATATCGGTCATCTGAGCATCAGCCTGCACCTGGGCGTGCTGGCCTGAAGGCGGCAGCCCAGGGGATTCATCCGCCTCAGACACATCCGCATCAGACACAGCGCTCTCCGATGCAGCGGCGAGCTCATCCACCTCGAGCTCCAAAGGATAGGCAGGCTGGCTGTGAGGCGAGCCGCTGTTGACTCGAGCACGGACGGGAGTCAACGAGCCTGTCAGGGGACGGGTGGTCCGAGAGGGGGTACCCGACGGAGCTGTACCCGCTGCCATCCCCAGATCGCTTCCAGCGCGACCCGCACCGTCCTCAATCCCGAGGGAAGAAGGAGAAATGCGGGGGCGGCTGGAGTGGCTTGCTTTCTATTGAAAACGACCTGTGGTCGTCTGAAGCGGAGAGCACTCTACCGCATCCAGGAACTACACAGGGGCGGAAAGGCATCTTTAGAAATACGCGTCCTGACAAGGACGTTCAACGCCGCTGTGTATTGCTCTTTTAGTGAAAATACAGTACACACTTTTAGAGGAATCACTCTTTTAAATAACTCTCTTAGAGTTTGTTTTTCTGCACTGTCGAAGCTCCCAGGGGCAAATTGCACTGCCGTGCAAGAAGGAGAAATAGCCGTTGTAATTCGGAGAACTGCTCAATCAAGCAACATGCAGAGCGTCAGAGGAATACTGGAACAGGTGTGACTTTGAAGCAAACAGCATGCACAACCATCGGCTCTGAAGAAATTTTCTGAATGAACTAGTATTTCCTTGCCTTTATACCCGTATTTCCAGGGGCGGGGTATGCAAATACTAGCTGCCAACTTCTCATTGGCCTTTTTTCATAGATCAGAGGTATATTCGGCGCTCAAGAGAGACCCCTAGTGTCGCTTCTCCGACACAACGTCGAAGAGAGCGACAGACGGGGAACTGCTGTTTTACTTAAAATGTCACATAGTCATCATAAACCTTTTTTTTTTTTAAATATTAGCAATATTAGTTTTATTTATCTGTTCAAATATCTTAAGAAGTAAGAACTGTGTCATGTGAAATTGTATTGATGAAGTGACATTTTTTTTGAGTGTTCGCATCTGCTCGCAGAGGAGGCCACAAATATAACCACGCTAGACAATTATCTGATCTTGTCGCACTAAGTGAAGCCTTTCAAACAATTCCCTTCTGAGGACAAATAGTAATTCAAAAAAGAAACTGATAAACTGAATCTTGTGACTCCAAGGCTATGTGAAACAACAGATCTGTTCATTGATGTTTACTTGTGACAGTGGGCATCTCCCCCAATTGAAGAGAATAATACTTAGGATAAACTGGATTTTGTAAACTGATTTAGTTTGGATTACTAGAACAGAAAGAATGAATTGTCTTGTATTGCCCATATACATGTTAAAGCATGTTACACAAAAGGGCCTAATGTTTGTAGTAAGTTTTCTCTCTCTCTCTCTCTCTCTCTCTCTCTCTCTCTCTCTCTCTCTCTCTCTCTCTCTCTCTCTCTCTCTCTCTGTCTTTTTTAACAAATGATCATTGAAATGAGGTGCTTAACCTTCAGAAAATGTTGATCATCAGCATCAGGAGGTCGAACTAAATATTATATGAGCTGTTATTACCTTTTCATATTAAATGAGATTTGCAATTCTTGCAACCCTGTTACAAAAAAGTTACCCTGACTTGTGTAGTTTTGTGATTTTCTAGCAATAAACATTAAATAAGCATCACAATTATAGACACATTTTTCTAATATAAAAATAAAACAACCACCATCAAAATGGGTTACAATGTTGGAAGTTTAGCATAAATTAAAATATAAATTATTGGGGGCTACCTGTACCTTATTTAGGACCAAATGTTGGATTATTGTTATTGAAAAAGGATATCTGGGTTTCATATAGAATGTGGGACACAGCTAAATATAACTTTTTAAATATTACTAAAACTCTATGGCACCACCTGGAGCAAACATCTGGGGTAGCATGTGATGACTCAAAAATGTTCAAGAAGTTCACCCTGATTGAAAAGACAGCTAAGGCATGCCCCACACTTGTCTATACTGTAACTGTGCCTAAATGTGAACACCTGCACAGTAAATCACCTGTGAAAGTCCAATTGTTTTAATTCTCTCATTCGCCTTGCATAGAAAAGAGAGTGCTCTCTAGCTACAAGCAGTTTAGTGGCTTCAGTCAGGAGTCTTTAATCCTGTAGCTTTTATTAACACCTTATTATAAAAAGTCACACAGCCTGCACTGATCTTCACATGGCAAACTTTGCCAAGGAGGACTCCCTCTGTATAGTGGCATCTCCCAATCTAATATCTATTATGTATGACTCGTGGAAAAGAGGTCAAACATCTGCTCCCGCAGATTAATGTTCACATAAATATTAATAAAATGTGCTCCTAGGTCTACGCTCCTGTAATCTGCAAAACAATTTGAAATCCCTGGCAGCTCTGTATGAACAGGAAAATCACACCGTGAGACTTATCCCTCCAGAAATGTATGCAATTCTATAAGGAAAGCTTAATCCAGCACGTACATTTATAAAAAATAAAAATAAAAGTGTTTATTTGAGTACTTTTAAATCATAAATTCATTAACATTGAAACACTATTAGGTTGTGAATGTGGGTTGATTACTACATATACATATATATATATACTGTACTTAAAGGAATATTCCTGGTTCAATACAAGTTAAGCTCAATCGAAAGCATTTATGACATAATGTTGATTACCACAAAAAATTATTTTGACTCATTGTCATGGAATGGTGTGTTTGAAGGGAGGGAGCAAAAGAAGATGGCAACAATGAGCTTTTATTTAAATAAAAAGAAAACAAACATAACCAAAAACTCCCACTATGGAGAAAAAGGAAAAACAAAACAAAACAAAAAATTTGAACTGACAGGGATGGTAGACAGAATTTGTTTAAATAATTTTACAGTCATTTTACAGTCTGTTGACATTACATCGTCATGGCAATGAAGTTGTAAAATTGGATATAACTTTACTCAGAAAAGTTTAGTAAGAGATTTTGTTACATTAAAATCAAAATAAGTTAACACTCATATTGTTAATGTCTTTTGGCCATACTTTTGAAATAGTAACTAATTTAATGTTTATGGATTGGCCCCATTTGCTTCCATTTTAAGTGCCTCACTGGAACCCAGATTTGTGCTTTTTAAAAAGAAAAGGAGGGACATTTGTTTTTTTGTTTTTTTGTAATCTATATAATGCCACAAATGCTTTCGACTGAGCTTAACTTGTATTGAACCCATAATATTCCTTTAATACTGTAATCAATTATTGTTGGGTGTTAGGTCAGAGCAAAAACTAAAGAAATATGTACAAATTTAAATGGACCCCATTTGTGTGGCATTTCAAGTCTGACCTGTAATAACATGTGGATAGAACCATATTGTCACGATTCACTGTTGTCTGGCCTGTGTTTCTCCCCTGTCATCTGTTCCCGGACTACACTTCCCATAATTCCCTGCTCTCATCTCTGCCAGCTGTCCTTCATTGTCCTCACCTGTGTGTTATTTAGTCATTATCCTTTGTGTATTTAAAGCCAGGGCTGTTGTTTGATCATTCGTTGTCAGTTGTTGTATGTGTTTTGACCCTGTTCATTTTTTCCCCCCCATCGTGGATGTTTCTTTTGTTCCCGTGTTTTCCCCGTTAATCTGTACTTTGTTTATCTTATTAAATACAGTTTTGCCGCACCTAGCTCCAGCTCTTGAACTTCCTTCCCATACATAACACATATTAATGTATTTACATGCTTTGTTAGGATGCTTGCATTGCAAAGACATTAAAATAATTAACATCAGTTAACATAATATTATCATTTGGTTTAATGCATATTTTCTTTTTTCCACAAAAATTTGTTTGTGACAAAAACAATAACTGATGGACTGAAATTTTTAGAAGCATTTACACTAGGCTTTGAGCATGCAAAATTAGTTCGGACACCGCAAAAGACATGATGCAATGTCACGCTTGAGGTTCCTCTAGTTTTAGTTAATAATAAATCACAAATAACAAATATCATATTCAAGATATTAAAATATAACATCTCACATTCCTTAAACAATAAAAACACGCTGCTTAAAAAAAGGCATTCTTGAATTGTGCCAAGAGTCAGTGTGTGATGTTTACATTTTTTTATTGGTCATGCGTCTTCCCATCCTCCAGATTCACAGCTTCAGTGTTCATCAAACTGAAACTTTTTTTCCTATGACCTTAGATTTCTGGTCTCCCACATTTGGATGCATTTGAATGGAAGTGAATGGAGTGCAAAGTGTACTAGGTATAGAAAAGGAGAGGTACAACATCTGCTTCAGTTACTTAGACTTTGGACATCATTAGTTTGTGAAAACACTGTATTTTAAAGGTTGAAATCAAAGATGTCACATGTTGGCAGGCTTTTGAGTACGCCCACTTCCCGACTCATTAATTTGCCTACACAAACACAAAACCTTTCTCAAAATCATGCTTCACTGTGATATTTTTGCTGCCTAATATTTTTCTTGTTAATGGCTGTGCTGCAGTAACAAGACATCCGAGTGTGTTCATCAAATTTCGCACTAACCCATCACTGCTGCATTGGTACAATGTATTTGTTGTGCCATATACGCTGGTATTTGTGCCATTCTTAAAGTGCAACAGTTCTGCCATTATGCTAATGCCGGTGTGTTCGATGGAACACTGAGCTAAATTGAGAAGCAGAGAATAGCAGATGGGAGAACAGGGCCGCTGCTAATTAAATGCGAATGCGCGATGCAAAACTGTGCTTATTAAAAAATTTCACTAAAAGCCAAGGCCTGAAACACCAGTGTAATTATCAGGTTCGCTCTTCAGCAGAATGGTGGTAAATTGATGTTACGGCATACACTCAACCCTCATTAAATTGGCTACAGTCCACAACTATGCGTTGCGGGAAAACAGAGTATTAAATTCTCTTTGCATTACCCATTCATGAGCAAACCACTCAACACTATTGCAGCATCAAAGCTTAAGTTAAGTAAGGGCCAGACTGAACCGTTCACCCTTTGGGTGGGTGATGTCTCTCTGCAAGCTGTCATTGTATAAAAGCACTTTTCCACATCTTCCTATTACCTATTTATATATTCTCTAAATGGAAGTGAAATAGTCTCACAATACTATTTTAATAAACCACCCATTTTACACATGGTCACCGGAGGACAAATGTTTTAATTGGGGTTGAGGTTCACTAATTGTTGATTGTTTGAAAAGCTGTAGCTAATTATAACTCTCATTTTCAAATAGGATGTTTCTGGCCATTTGTTTCAATGAGGCAGAGAATTGTTTTCATTAATTTGAATGTTGTCTTTGGGTGTGTTCTTCGTGTTAACCAAGATAAAGAATTTAAAAAAAGTTACAGGTAAAAATTAGCAGAAATTGGATAGAATGATTAAAACAATAGTTCACCCAAAAATGAAGATTCTGTCATTATTTACTCACTCTTATGTCATTCTAAACCCATATTACATTCTTTATTCTGGGGAACACAAAAGTAGATTTTTTTTAACCAATGTTGCAATTGCTTATGATTTCCATACAAAAGCAGTTAATTTTGACTCACTTTTTAAAGCATAAAAATGCAGCAAAAAGTCTCATAAAAGTAGTACATGCAACATGTTTCATATTCCATGTCAATGTAACATCTAGGTTACTAGTGTAACCCCCGTTCCCTGATGGAGGGAAAGAGACGTTGTGTCGATTGTAGTGACACAAGGGGCTTCTTTCGATAGCCACATTGGCTTTTAAAAGGCATAAAAGCCAATGTGATGGCGTCAACTACCCAGTGGGCGAGCCTCTGTTTGGAGACAGCGTTCCATTTCCTCTGTCTGCCAAAGCAGACAAAGAGCTGTTCAGAGAGTCTAAGGCTCTGTGTGTGGTCCAAATAGGTATGCAAAGCATGTACCGGACACAGCAACGATAAGGCTGGATCTGCCTCCTCCCAGGGCATCTGCTCTGTCTGGTTCTGCACTGAGGAGCTGAGAATAAGGTTCAAGCAAGCTGTTGCGTGCCAAAGGAGCATGGGCATCAGACTGCACGTAACCTCGCCCAACGCTCCACTAAGACATCATATTGTATTTACTAGGTTCCCAGCATCCGACCAAGGTTTTCCCTTGAGGGTTGGGATCAAGCGATGTTACAAGCATGGGTGCAGGCCGTGTCAGCCGCGGCCTCTTCTCTCTCTATGTTTCTCCTCATAGAGTGTTAGATGTGACTGGGGCCTTCTAGCTATAACATGAATCGGAGAAGGCGTTCTTTTCCAGTCCTATTCTTTCAGGGGGAAAAGACCCCGCAGAGACCACATCCTGCCCAGGCTGGGGAGGTGAATATGTGGCAAATACGTCACATGGGCCTGTTATGCCACACATGTAAGTGGCGCGGTGGTAGGTCCTGGGGGCGTGGCTTTGAGCGGCGCCCTGACACGAGGAACCAGTCGTCTAGTCGTGAGGGTTGAAGGGAGGATGGAGGGTTCCAGTCCAGCGCCACGCTCAAGGCGGCCCGGGCAAGCATATCGGACATCTATGCATCAGCCTCGAACTGGGCGGCCAGACCCGAAGGTTTCAGCCCAGTTGAGTCCTCCACGTCAGATGCCATGGCATTCTCCAATGCAGCAGCGATGTCATCATCTTGCTCCATGGCGGATGGTTCGAAGGGATTTACCCCATGAAACCATGGCCACTGAACTCCCCAAATCGCCTCCAACGCCAGCCGTGTTGTCCTCAATCCCATGGGAAGAAGGAGCAACATGGGGGCAGCTGGAGTGTCATTTCCTTTTAGGAAGGAACAACGCCATGGTCAAGTTCTCCCAATGAGTACATGAACCATCCACAAACACTGCCTTGGTGTGCTCGTGACCCAGACACACAATTCAGTGCCTATGGCCATGGCCTTCATGTCTCGATTTTGCCTCGTCACAGACTGTTTCTTCGATTTGCACCGCGGCTCTATTGTGTGAGCACAGGGACCTGGTGCTCAGACACCTCAGCCGATTGGGGCTTCAGGTCAACTGGGAAAAGAGCAAGATCTCCCCGGTGCAGGTCGATCCCGAGTCTCAGTCAATGCCTATGACCACAGAGGTCATTCCCGAGGCTCTGACCATGCCCACAACCCCAGAGGTCGTTCTACAGACTCAGTCCATACCCATGACCACAGAGGCCGCTCCCAAGACCCTGCTCATGTTCACGACCACTGAGGTCTTTTCCCAGTCATCCAGGACACTTAGTCTTGAGCCTACCATGGCTCTGCCTTCTACAGCTTCGCTCCTCATGCCTATCACAGCTCTGCCTGCCCCGGTTTGTCACAGCCACGCCAGATGCAGCTCTAGGCCATGTCACAGCTACACCAGAGTCAACTCCAGGCCATGTCACAGCCACGCCAGAGCCTGTTCCATGCCATGTCACAGCCGTGCCTCAGCCTGCTGCATGCAATGTCACAGCCACGCCTCAGCCTGATCCATGCCATGTCACAGCTATGCCTCAGCCTGCACTATGCCATGTCACACCCACGCCTCAGCCTACTCTATGCAATGTCACAGCCACGTTTCCGTCTGTTCCATGCCATGTCACAGTCACGCCTCAGCCTGCTCCATGTCATGTCACACCCATGCCTCAGCCTACTCCATGCCATGTCACAGCCACGTCTCAGCCTGCTCCATGCCATGTCACAGCCACGCCTCATCCTGCTCCATGCCATGTCACAGCCACTCCTCAGCTTGCTCCATGCCATGTCAAAGTCAAGCCTCAGTCTGCTCCATGCCATGTCTCAGCTAAGCCCCAGACTGCTCCTTGCCATGTCACAGCCAAACTTCAGTCTGCTCCATGACATGTCTCAGCCAAGCACCAGACAGCTCCATTCCATGTCAAAGCCAAGCTTAAGTCTGCTCCATGCCATGTCTCAGCCGAACATCAGTCTGCTCCATGCCACGTCAAAGCCAAGCTTCAGTCTGCTCCATGCCATGTCTCAGCCAAGCCCCAGACTGCTCTATGCCATGTCACAAGCAGGCCTCTGCACCACAGTCCAGGCCCGCCTCCGCTCCACTGGGGACCTCCATCCCTGTGGCTCCACCTTGGTGAGTGAGTGAGTGAGTGACAGATAGGGAACACTCATTTTTTTTCAGTGAAGAAGTCATATAGAAATAAAATATGACTGACTATAGTAATATATGGTTTTCAAAATGACATAACAGACAGAATTGGGTATACCAGAAACTTGTGAAATAACGATTGTCAATGGTGACTAAAGGCCCAATATACAGTACTTCTGGGGAAGCTCTTCGTTCTTCGTATAGGGGTTAAAAGAAGCCGAGCAACAGTTTACTGTTTGCGAAACGGTCAGACACCCTACACACTGCTGTGGGGGGAATTTAGAAGTACATTTAAATATGAGGATGCTTGGAAAAACATAAAACTAATGTGACATTAAAATGTGTTATAAATGTCTCATTCTATGAGTAGAATTCACGTGAGGTCAGTAAAAGATACTTTTTAAACCACTTGATGATTAATTAAAGTAATATATAAAGTAGATAATACTAAATTTGTCTTGTTTACATTCTGAATTCATGACGCTAATGCACTAACACTCTATACGTGGCCATAATATGCGCCAATTACACTGTTATTTTAATTTATGATGACACAGACACAACTGCAAACATTTTTGAATGGAAGAATACAGACAATGATGATAGGCATGTCTTAATGTGGGCAGATGTGTGAATGGCTTTCACTGCAGAAGGCACATAAGTGAAGCAGCATATAAACAAAAGAATGAATGGGCACTTAAGAGTATTTGAGTAGATTTGATTCCTTTTGTTGACTAATTAAACAAAAAACAAAAAAAAACAAGACATAGTCTTGGAAAATGTCTCTAAGCAAATTATTGCACTGATATAGGTACATTTGCTCCAGCTCGTTAATAACTGCATGCCGGTGTGTTCATGTTGAATGATCTTAACTAAATTAATGCCGTAAACGGAATTAGCTGTCGGCTTCAAAGTAGGTGAAGCTTCAGGTCACACCTGAACATGTAGCAATGGCAGTAAGAAAGTGTTTAGCAACCAGGTGAAACGTTTTCCTAAATGTTCGCTTAGACAATCTATTAAAAACCACAAAATCAAATGTAAAAACACCTTCTTTTTGACCAGATTTTGTTCTAAATGACATCACACCTGTTCATTCTTCAAGTATATCAGGGCCTTAAGGCTATCGGTCCTTAACATTCTGCTTTTTGTGTTTCACAGAAGAAAGGAACTCCTTTGCATGGGGATGAGTAAATGATGACAGAATTAAAAAATGTATATAAAGTGAAGGAGGGAGGAAATCTTGGGCATAACACAAGTGCTTGACATCAACTACTGCTGTAAGTGTACTACTGAACAAAACTCCTATATAAAAAAAAATGCCCAAGTCCTGCCATTCTCTAAAGTTGACATATTGAAAATTATTAATTATGTTTTTAAATCTATAAATTATTAAGTCCTTCCCAGAAGTCTCTCCATTAGTAACCCACCTCCTACCTCAGCCATAGAGACAAGCCAGTGCTTGTTGAGTGCACCATAATACACTAGCTTCTCCAGTCCTATCTATGTCAGTGCCTGAGGTTCCTTAACATACTCTGACACACAAACATTTCCACATATGTTAAAAACACACTGTACATACAGTACAAACATACTGTACTCTTTCACACAGACACATTGAAGGCATAGACACAGTGGCCCCAAAACGTATTTGAACACTTAAGAAACACTTAAAAATGTCTGAATGTCATTGCATAGATTACAAAATATCAAACCAAGTGGCATCTTAAGGGAAGAAAGCACATTCTGTTCAGGTGACACACTTCACAAAACGTTAGGTTGTTAGTTTTTAAATAATAAAACAATAAATATTCTGTTCAAAATTATGATACTTTCTGGATGTCAAACTAATGCAACATGTCCATAGTCAATGAGATGAAATACATTTGTGTTGGTTACCTTGCTTGGAGAAGAACTGACTACATACATCCACTAAAACACATACATTTTCTCCCTCTATCTTTTCTCATAGACACACACAACACACATACAGCCTCCACACAGAAGCAAACAAGCACACATATGCACAGATGCAACTTCAATGCATGTGCCAGCTTTAAATAAGCTTGATAATATGTGCGAGCTCACCAGCTGTGTATATACAGATAAATATTATTGATCTGTAAGAGATTATTTGCAATGCAAAATGTCCCATTTTCAAACAGCCCTGGTTCCTGGAACTAAGGCATGCCAAGGCATTTTTGTTATCTTGATTTTCCTGTCCCTGGTTCTCAGTAATCCTTCTTCCTTTGACATAATGGCCATTTGCATCGTACTTAGTGTACACTTGCCTGGGCAGACTTTTTGTACTGTAAGTCACATCTATCCCTCTAATGATGTCTTGACCGTAGGCCAAATGTACAGCAATTTGCTACAATTTACAGCTGGCTATACAGACATGCTTTATACATGCTGTTTGTATGACAACCGGTACAGGTGTGCATATTGTGTGAATGGACATTTTTGCTTCATTCCTAACAACTCTAATTTTTCTAAAATAAATTAACAATCATTAATTTTAATCATTAATTAAAAATAAAAAGATAATTAAATTGCCAGAGGAACTTGGAGGCTGAAAAGAAAAATGAAATACTATTCGGTTTGTTGTCAGAGGGCAAACTGCTAAATGATGTACCATATAAATGAACTATCCTCCTCATCTGTCAGCTTGCTGGAATGATGGCTCTCTCATGGTGTTTGGCTCTGGAGAAAATGTATTCCCCCTCCAACCCATTAAAGATTCAATCTCATCTGCTAACCAAAGACAGTATGTTTCTTCCTCTCTGGTTTTTGATATGTCACAAATATGTCACAAAAAAGTATTAGCACACAAAAAGACAAATTAATTTATTTGCATTATATAACTAAATATTTAACCAAGTGCCATTTGTTTTAAAGGAATATAGCACAAACAGAATTTCCAAGCAGAACATTTCACAAAAAATACGTTTGTTAGGTTTCAAATGATAAAAAAATAGGTAGAACATATTGTAAAATTTTATTATTAAATTTGGAAACATTCCTGGTTATCAATGTTACTACACCTGAGAACTACTCATGTGGTTATTCAGCTAAGACACCTGTGTGAGCATACATCCAGTAAAAATCTCTTTGACACAAGTTTGTCAGAAGTCCTTACAAAAATGGCTAGTTAGTTAGCCACTTGTTTTATTTTGTATCTGATGCAATGGCAATCTGATATTTAAGTGTGACTTGAGTGTCTAAAAATGTCCAGAAATGCGCAGTGAAAGTGGATATTTTATTATTACCAAAACTACAGCGACCACAATGCAATGGGGTAGTTAGGAGCAGGAGTTGAAATACCGGAAGGAAGGGGATATTGCGAGGTGAAATCAAGATAAAAGGAGAGAAAGAGGCAGAGAAAAAAAGAGTAGAGAGATAAGAAGGAGAGAGGGGAAAAGATGAGAAGAAACTGGTTTGTCAAATTTCTGAGACGCTAAGCTAGAGACACAATGCAATGTCATGGAATGTAATGCTCTTGCTGCAAAGGAGATGACAAGATCGTAAGTAAAGAAATTCACCTTTTTGCTGGCTGCATCGCTACAGAGAATGGGGGTCGAGATCGGATGGTGATTATGTCCAGACGCAATGCCAACTCCGAGCCTTGTGTGGGGGCTGCGAGAGATGCAAAAATGGTGAGATTAAAGGGAAAAGGAGGGTCTATGACACAGGTTTTCTCCTTTGAAGGGTATTACATATATCATTTAGAGAGTTGGACAGGATCAGTTAAAATGGGTATTTTGCACACATTCTACAACCATTATATGTATGGATATTTGGTAAGATACATTTAGAAGGGAATTTAGAGTCATGAAATATGTTAGCTATGTACTAAATTAAACTGTCCTTATTGTACCTTATTAGGTAAAGAAATGTATAACGGAATTCGCGTTCGACAACCATTATGAATTAGATAAATGACAAATAACTAGATTATTTGTCTTATTAGATTCTCCACCATTGAAATCGTAATTCAACGTCTAGTTGTATCAGCTCACAATTTCTACTGTAAGGAATTAGCTCAGGTAAATTCTGATTAATTCACTTATTGGAGTGATATTATTATCATGAAAATAATATCACACGTATTTAGGTACAGCTTATATTTTAGAAACAGGGATGAGATTATTTATCAGAATATACCACAGTCATGTTGTCTTTGAACACAGACAAACTTTATTACTATTTGTGGCAGGGCACCCGATCCCTTATCAGGCTAATTAAGCCTCCGAGAGGGATAAAGGCTGATGGCAGATGGTGGTGCGACGAGAGAGAGATAGTTTACGGACATGTCCGTCATGTGTGTTTGTGTATTTGATCTGTCACAGACCGCCCAGTCTGAGGCTGATGCGCTGTGCATGACGAGCTGACGAGGTCGTGGAGGGCACCTTTTTCAGCCTGGACAGACAACCTTATGACAGACCTCCTCGCTCGTCCGTTCTCACTACTCTTGACAGAGGGGCAGCCAACGGGTACACAGAAGTTCCTCAGGTGGATAGAGCAGTTGCGATCTACCTGTGCCCAGAGAATGCCGACACCTGGCGGGATCATCCGGTACTCCCCTCCAAGGCCTGTAGAATGACGCTGTCGCTGACGTTGAAAGCCTACAGTGCCCTGCAGTGTGTCCCCCTACAGCTTCATCCAAACAACAGGCAGCTCCGCCTCAACCCGGGCCCAGCTCTCAGCCCCAACGTTGAGCACCCCGTTCAAAATGCTCACGCAGAAACAGATTCTAACCTGCATTCGGCATCAAGATTGGTTCGCAGGGGAAGACCTGAAGGACGCATACTTCCATGTCTCCATTTTGCCTTGACATCGACCCTTCCTACGGTTTGCATTCGATGGCCAGGGTCATATGTCACAACTTGCCCACCATCTCCTCCTTTGGAGTCAGCAGCAACTCAGGTCCCAGGCAACCTCAACACAGCAGCAGATGCGCTGTCGCGACAGGTCTCGCTCAGCGGAGAGTAGAGGCTGTACCCCAAGAGAGTCCAGCTGATTTGGGACCGGTTCGGCATGGCACAGGTAGAACTCTTTGCCTCCCTAGACAAATCCCACTGCCTGCTCTGGTACTCCCTAATGGAGGCCCCTCTGGGGACAGATGCACTGGTACACAGCTGGCCCCGGGGGCTGCACAAGTATGCATTTCCCCAGTGAGCCTTCTTGCACTGGTGCTGCACAAAGTCAGGGAGGACAAGGAACAAGTCACCTTAGTGGCCCCTTACTGGGACCCACTCGGACTTGGTTCTTGGATCTCATGCTCATCATGACAGCACCTCCCTGGTGAATTCCCCTGAGGAAGGACCTTCTTTCCCAGGGACGGGGCACCCTCTGGCATCCACACCCAGACCTCTGGAATCTCCACGTCTGGCCCTTGGACGGCATGCAGAAGATCTGAGTGACATACCACCGGCAGTTGTAGACATGATCAACCAAGCCAGAGCTTCCTCTACCAGGCAGCTTTATGCTCTAAAGTGGCGCATGTTCGCACATTGGTGTTCTTCCTGGTCTGAAGACCTGCAGAGATGTGCAGTTTGGTCAGTGCTTTCATTCCTGCAAGAGAGGTTGGAGGGGAGGCTGTTCCCCTCCACCTTGAAGATGTATGTAGCCGCTATTTTGGCCCACCACGACGCAGTAGACAGTAAGTCCTTGGGTAAGCACGACTTGATTATCAGGTTCCTTAGAGGCACCCAGAGACTGAATCCTCCATGGCCAAGCCTGTTCCCCTCCTGGGATCTCTCAGTGGTCCTCTCAGGCCTTCAGAGAACCCCCTTCGAGCCGCTTGACTCAGTAGAGCTCAAGGCCCTCTCCTTGAAGACGGCCCTCCTGATAGCGCTAGCTTCCATCAAGAGAAGCATTCTCTGTAAGCGACACTTGCCTGGAGTTCGGTCTATCAGATACTCATGTCATCCTAAGACCGTGACCGGGCTACGTGCCCAAGGTTCCTGCAACCCCCTTCAGGGACCAGATTGTGAACGTGCAAGCGCTGCCCCGGGAGGAGGCAGACCCAGCCTTTTCGTTGCTGTGTCCAGTACGTGCTTTTCTATCTGGACCGCACGCAGAGCTTTAGATGTTCTGAGCAGCACTTTGTCTGCTTTGGCGGATGACAGAAAGAGAACCATGTCTCCAAACAGAAGTTAGCCCACTGGGTTGTCAACGCCATCTCCCTGGCCTACCAGACCCAGGCCGTGCCCACCCCCTTGCGGGTTCAAGCACACTCAATGAGAAGTGTGGCATCCTCATGGGCACTGGCCAACAGCACCTCCCTAACAGATATCTGCAGAGCAGCAGGCTGGGCAACACCCAATACCTTTGCAAGATTCTATAATCTCAGGGCTGAGTCGGTCTCGTCCCGTGTTTTATCAGGTCCGAGCCGGTACAACTCGGTAACGTGGAACAACTGACCGGGTGTACCGCTTGCACTCAGCCCCTTTCCCTTCCACTGAGGCGAACACGTGCACTCTTATCCCAGGAGATCCCACTAATTCTGACATAATTAGACATAATTTAGCTCAGGGTCAAGCGCCCTTACCTCTATCTCTCTCCAGACGGGTACTTGACCACGCCCACGCTGCCACAGACATCTTTTCTTGTTGCTGGCCGTAGAGAGTTGGAAAGAATGACTGTAAGCATCTGACTTCAGGTATGAGCCCAGATGCACTTCCTCCTTTCCCTCTATAAGCCTGTTAATTTTCTCCTCAAAGCTGTCTCCTGTGTACTATATTTCTGCCTCACAGCTTTAGCGTGCCGTGGGATAACACCCGCACAGAAAAACAGCACATATACACATCACACACATTAAAGCCGGTAAAGGGTATTGTTTAATGGTAATGTGATTATACATTACTTATTTGTGTTGTTTTTTTAATTGTGGTTTATTAATTTAAAGAGAAAGACTTGCGTTGCTTTGTTTCCCTGCTGTGTTTTTTTTTGATGGCAGGAGATATTTTGATAGTATTTTTGTGTTTGATTTGTGTGACATACATTTATGTTTTTAGACTTGTTTTTTCCTTGAATGAAAACAAACCTGTTTCAAAAGAATAATCACTAGAATAATCACACCTCTCAGTAAGGAGCTAAGTAAAAGTCTTTATTTCTTATTTCACACAGAGTGTGGAAATTGTTTATGTCCCAATTTTTGTTTAATTATGTGATGGCGGAGTGGAGTGTCTGGGTAAACTTGGTGTTCTACATACATAAATATTGGAATAAATTGTAGATTAATTAATTTGTCTACTCAATGACTCGTTATGTCTCGCCATCACAGAATTGCACCCAAACAGGGACATGAACACTTTAATTGAACATTTGAACACATGGACACTTGAACATTTGAAAAAACTTTGATTTCACACTTGAAAATATGTTTTTGTGAAATTTTTGTTTGAAAAGTAAAACTGTGAATTTGCAAAATAATAACTTAAGGTGTTATAGAAGTGGCATCCAACGTGTTTTCTGAAATTGTGAAAGTGTGAATTTGTGACAATGTGACTTGAATACTAAATGGCATGAATATAGATTATTATGATTATCTGCAGGACTGGAAACCTCAGATCTTCAATTTTCTTCTTAAAGTATGTAAATAACAGTTAGATATTCCTGTTTAAAGTCATGGGTGGAAATGAACTAAAGTGTGAGGTCCATTCTGAATTGTTTATTGTACAAAATGTATAATGTGAATATATTTGCTGATGTCACCTGAGAAACTTGAAACTGTTGAAATGCAAAGATGATTAATTGATTGATGTGGAGTTAGTTCAAGTGGGTGTGGTCATCAAATTACCACTAAATTACTTTAATTACTGAATTAGCTTTTACGCTGACTTTGTACTGTGTAGTAAACTTATGTCCAGTGCATATATGTGTGCTAAAGTTGAACTGTGGATCATGACATGCCCATTGATTTAAACATTTACTGGTGATAGGTGTAAATGAAAGACATTTGAAGTGGAAAACTACATTTATTGTTTTGCATTTTTCCTTTCCTCAAATACTGACAGCAGTTTATTTCATATAAGAACCTATCCTACTTTTTCAAAATAGCAGATGCTTTACACCCACAGTCAACTCTTGTGTATATTGCTTCCTGCTCAGCTACTGTTCGGACGCTCTTGCTTACTGCTCCGCGCTTTGCTCTTGCTTTTATATTTTCATATTTTATCTCCTTTTATCAACTAATTTTGACTAATTTTAACTTAAACATCAGCACAGTGCTCAACAGCTTGGACTACTACTACAAAAAAAAAAGCAGAATTCTTTTATCCGACCAGCCTCCCACTGAAAGTTTTCATTCCAGGGAAGGGAAAACACAACTGCCTACATTCAAAAGGATAAGAGAAAATGCCTTTTATGGAATCTACATGCTGCACTAACTGCCACAGACTTTTACAAAGGATTGCAGTTCTTGAAACAAAGTTATTTACAGGACCACCAAACCAGACGGAACACACAACAGAGCTTCGTCATGGACGCCCTCAGCATACAGCCGGTGAGTCCCATGAATCTAGTGCTCCTCGACAGGCCATACTGAGTGTAGAGAAACAAGCCGATCGACTTACAAATCGATGGCAAAAACAGGGAGCAAGACCAAAAGGCACTCGAGACATCAGATTGTCACGAGCATCACATATTGCCGCAGTAGCATCCTCTACCCCAGATACGGCTCTGACAAGGATTGCAAACACTGGTTTCCTACCACCGCCTATACATCTTGAGAACAGATTTGAAGTATTAATGAATGAGGAATCCCCAAACGTGATGAATGTGATCGAACACAGACTGAATCAGCCAGTAGCTAACACTGATGCCAACAGGCGCTCAAGGTCAAGCAGACAGCGGCATTCAGCTCAGAGCGCAGCCAGGCCCAGGACTCTGATAGTGGGTGACTCCATAATCAGAAACATTAGCAGCAGGGATACAACTACATGCTACCTACCACAAGCAACAACCTCGGATGTAAACAGGGAACTTCAGAACATTCTGATGAAACATAAGACTGCAAATCGACTCATCATTCATGTGGGGAAGAATGATATTCATAAAGAGCAGTCAGAACTCCTTAAGAAGGATTTCAATGAACTTTTTGAAACACTTAAAAGACTGAAAGTTCAAACATTCATCAGTGGACCACTTCCAGCAAGAGGAACAAATAGGTTTTCACGGTTGCTTGGGCTTAATACATGGCTGCAAAAAACCTGCAATATAAAAGGAGTTAACTTCATTGACAACTTCACTTTTCTGGAGTCAGAGGCAACTGTTTCGACAGGATGGCCACCACCCAAACAAACTTGGTTCAAGAGTGCTAAAGGACAATATCTACTTCTCCCTCAATCATCCTTCTGCAGTGTGTGCCAATCCACTCAATCTGAATGGCACACACACACCTGGACACAGTATGAATGACCACAGGACTTCACTTCAGCACCTGAATGAATGTGCGGTTGACAAATCACACAAGGACAATGATAACACCACTCAGCCAAAACAATTTCTGCTCATGGACACAATCTCATCTGAGCCCTGCCCACAAAGTTCACCACAGACAGACTGTGACATATTAGAACTGCTCCAAGATTCAGCACCCAAGGACGACTTTCTGGAAAACACCCAGAAAAACCAGGACAGCATATTACAGCCTCCGATAACACCGGAGCAACAGCCCCTCTCACCAGACACATTATCCCTCTCTCCAGCATCTCCACATCTTTGCTTCTCAGAGAAAATGGAAGAACTGGTGTATGCTGGAACCAAACTATCCCACTCTTTTGCTGCAAGCCCCCAGATATCAAGCAAAAAACGGCAGGCCCCTCAAACACCTGCGGGCCCAGCTCGCCCTCCCCCTCCTCCTGTAAGAGCTCTTTGACCTCTGCCACAACGGCAGGGCTCACACCCTCCTCCATCTGCTCGAGGTGAACCAAAAACAACTGATACCAGCTCTCAGTGATATGTGTCGGGTCCCCGCTATGATAACAGTAACTTTCTCAAATGTTTACAAAACAAGCGAGAACCCAGTGTGCCTGTATCTTTCTCTATTGCTGTTCGATTACATGATAGAAAGTCTAAGGTCTTCAAAAGCCGTTCAGCAAACCCATCTAATCTGGTGCCTATTACACACCAAACTAAGATTGCTGTGGGGACAAAAACTGTTAAGTTAGCACTTTTAAACATCCGCTCACTTAAAAATAAATCACTTCTAGTCAACGACTTCATAAGCACATACAACCTGGATTTTATGTTTCTAAATTAAACTTGGCTAGAAGAAAGCTGTAGTGCAACAATCCTTAATGAAACATCCTCTCCTAACTTTACTTATTTGAGTGTCTACAGAGAAGGTAGGAGAGGTGGGGGTTTAGCTGCTCTTTTTAAAGATGTCTATCAATGTAAGCAAATATCATTTGGGACTTACCCATCTTTCGAATATCTGGGTAGTGTGTTAAAAGGTGCTCCACGCATTTTACTTATCATTATTTACAGGCCTCCAAAATACTCTCCAGCCTTTGCTGAGGAATTTACAGAACTGTTATCAACAATTACCTCAGAGTTTGACTGTTTTGCCATTGCTGGAGACTTTAACATTCACACAGATAATGCAGAAAACAATATGACAAAAGAAATCAAAACTGTTTTAAAAACTTTTGATCTGACTCAGCATGTACATGGACCTACACACAATCATGGACACACTCTAGATTTACTTATCAGTAAGGGTCTAAACATTTCATCGATTGTTATTAAGGATGTAGTACTGTCTGATCATTTCTGTATTTTCTTTGATATATTGATCTCTCCTGCCATTGAAGCTAGATCTATGTCTGTCAAGAAGAGATGCTTAAATGAGAACACAAGTGTACTATTTATGAAGGATATATCTTTAACACCAAGTATATCTGCTGACTGTTGATTTTCTCCTTGATTCTTTTAACTCAAATGTTAAAAGTGTAATTGATGATATTGCTCCTGTGAAAGTCAGGAAGAAGAGTGAAAGACAAAAAGCACCTTGGAGAAACTCAACAGTAGTGCAAAATATGAAAAGACAATGCAGAAAAGCAGAGCGTATGTGGTGGAAGACAAAACTTGTAGTCCATTATAACATCTACAAAGACAGCATCCATGCTTTTAATATGGAACTAGGCAAAGCTAGACAGACTTTCTTCTCGAATATTATAAACAGCAACTTAAACAACACACGCACTCTTTTTGCGACTGTAGAGAGACTGACAAACCCCCCAAGCCAGATTCCCAGTGAAATGCTCTCAGACAGCAAGTGCAGTGAGTTTGCTTCTTTCTTCTCTGGAAAAATCAATAATATCAGAAAGGTGATCAGCACATCCTTGAGTTGTGCTGGGGTCAGACATATCAAACCACAACCTGAGAAAGTAGTTACTATGTCTGATTTCAAAGAAATTGATGGCACAATTTTTGAAGAAACCGTACAGCACCTTAAAACATCAACCTGCGCCCTTGATGCACTTCCCACATCGTTTTTCAAAAGTGTGTTCAACTGTTTAGAAGCAGATCTCCTAGAAGTGATAAACTCTTCACTTCTCTCTGGGAGTTTTCCAAACTCCCTGAAAACTGCAGTTGTCAAGCCCCTCTTGAAAAAGAGCAATCTGGATAAGACCATATTAAGCAACAATAGACCGATCTCAAATCTTCCTTTCATAGGCAAGATCATTGAAAAAGTTGTCTTCAATCAGCTGAACAAATTCTTGAACTCAAATGGATACTTTGACAATTTTCAATCTGGTTTCCGATCACATCACAGTACAGAGACAGCGCTCATAAAGATAATAAACGATATTCGCTTAAATACTGATACAGGCAAATTATCAGTACTGGTACTACTCGACCTCAGTGCTGCATTTGACACTGTCGATCACAACATACTTCTTGACAGGCTGGAAAACTGGGTGGGGCTTTCTGGGATGGTCCTAAAATGGTTCAAGTCATACTTAGAAGGGAGAGGTTATTATGTGAGTATAGGAGACCATAAGTCTGAGTGGACGTCCATGACATGCGGAGTCCCTCAAGGCTCAATTCTTGCGCCACTCCTGTTCAACCTGTATATGCTCCCAATGAGCCAAATAATGAAAAAGAACCAAATTGCTTACCACAGCTATGCAGACGACACACAGATCTACTTAGTCCTATCACCTAACGATTACAGCCCCATTGACTCCCTGTGCCAATGCATTGATGAAGTTAACAGTTGGATGTGCCAAAACTTTCTTCAGTTAAACAAAGACAAAACTGAAGTCATTGTGTTTGGAAACAAAGATGAAGTTCTTAAGGTGAATGCATACCTTGACGCTAGGGGTCAAACAACAAAAAATCAAGTGAGGAATCTTGGTGTGTCCCTAGAGTCAGACCTCAGTTTCAGTAGTCATGTCAAAGCAATAACTAAATCAGCATACTATCATCTGAAAAATATTGCAAGAATTAGATGCTTTGTTTCCAGTCACGACCTAGAGAAACTTGTGCATGCTTTCATCACCAGCAGGGTGGATTATTGTAATGGACTCCTCACTGGCCTTCCCAAAAGACCATAAGACAGTTGCAGCTCATACAGAACGCTGCTGCCAGGATTCTGAGCAGAACCAGAAAATATGAACATATCACACCAGTCCTCAGGTCTTTACACTGGCTCCCAGTTACATTTAGGATTGATTTTAAAGTATTATTACTGGTATATAAATCACTCAATGGGCTAGGACCTCAATATACTGCAGATATGCTCACTGAATATAAACCCAACAGATCACTCAGATCATTAGGATCACATCAGCTGGAAATACCAAAGGTTCACTCTAAGCAAGGAGAGTCTGCTTTTAGCTATTATGCCAGCCATTTTATTTTATTTTATATTCTAAACTGTTTCAATTATTCTTATTTTTTATTTTTTATTCTTTATTTTAATCTCTTCTATGTAAAGCACTTTGAATTACCATTGTGTATGAAATGTGCTATATAAATAAACTTGCCTTGCCTATTGAGGATCCAGATTTAGCAACTCCAGTCTGGACACCTGCCCCAAAAGCTCTTCAGCCTACTTAACCCTACAACCCCAAACAAATTAGTACCATACAACCAATACAGCCAAGAACTAATGTACATTTTGCTCTTTCAGACATGGCCCGTAGCACTCCTGTTCAAGCCCTTATATGGAATCAAGACCAGGACCTCATGCAATTATGAACCCCATTTCCAGTAGAAGCTGTAGCTAATGTTTCCTCATTATCTTCAGTAGCACAGTATGATTTGCTGGGAACTTTTCCAACACCTGCAAGAGATTGGATATCTTACTGCTCGGGTACAGGATAACTGGGATAAACTGTACATGTTCATGGAAAAACAGGAGAGAGCTGTAAGTGTACTAACCAAAAAGTTGAAATGACTTCTACTCAACATGAAGGTCAAATGAAAAGTATTGCTGCTAAAGTGCAGGACCATCAACCATCCTCTTAAACATTAAACAATAGGCTGAGACAGAGACTGACCAAATGGTGAAGATGATCAAATTGTTAATATCTGAAAAACTCCAAAGTGTTGAAGTATCATTAGCATTGCAAATTTGCTTCATGATGGAACAACTTCAACTAGAAATACAGCAAGATATCAAAGTTTTCCAACAAAACCTTTAAATAAGGTATGATGAATTTGCTAAAGAAATTACCCATTGTACTGTGCTGCTTGATCAACTGAGTAAAGAAGTGAACTGAAAACTGAAGCAGACCATAAGAGAATGATTGACCTACAGAAGGAAGATGAAAAATCTCATCACTTACCTGCTACTTCACCCTCTTACCAGGTAAATGCTGCTGCTATTAAAAGTGATCACCTCAAACTAACATTTCCTACTTTTGTAAGGCTGTCAGATGATTCCGACCAGCAAGTGTGCCGCAGATAGGTTACCATCATCTGCAAAATGGCAAACCACATAAAAATGTGCTTAATGTCTCCACCCATACTTGGTCATCCTACTCTAGAACATCCTTTCATTGTGTATACAGATGCTAGCAAGACTGGACTGGGTGCGGTGATGACTCAAAAGCGAGGACAAGATGTGGAGGAGGTGATATACTGAGATTGAGAAGGAATGTTTGGCCATAGTTTGGGCATTAGACAAGTGGCAATATTATCTTGAGCACAGGATGTTTACTGTTGTTACAGATCACTCTGTTTTACAGTGGGTGATGAACTCCCCAAAATAACCAGCCATCTTATTCGATTGGCCTTACAATTGCAGAAATTCTACTTAATTGTCGAGTATCGAAATGGAAAGTTGAACGGAGTATCAGGACCCGCACCAGCCGACTACATGACAGCTTCTTCCCCCAAGCAATCAGACTTTTGAACACTTGATCTCTTACGATCAATAATCAGCACTGCACTTTATTAATCTTATTATCTCACACTGGACTGTCATAAATTATATTCTCTTTACAATACAACCTACTGTATATTTTTTTATACACTTAAAAATATTTTTTTTTATTGTATGTGTATTCTATTTTATGTGTATGTGTATTCTACATTGTGTGTATTGTTACTGTACATTGTATATTATTATTGTACTGTGTAATTATGTGTACATTAGATATGTAAATTGTGTTGTGTAAATATGTTGTTTATTGTAACTGGTATATGTCTCGTCACTGTCATGACTGCTATGTTGCTCGGAACTGCACACAAGACTTTCACCCACAGTTGCACTTGTGTACATGGTAGTGTGGCAATAAAGTGATTTAATTTGATTTGATAGTTGTAACTTGTATTCAACAAAAAAGGATGTGGAGGTACTACCAGTTTCTACTGAACAGATCTGGGAGGAACAACACAGAGACCCCGTTTAGTGCAAATATATTCCATAATCTGGCCGAGAACAATGCGGACCACTACTGTATTTTCATTCCAAAAGGTCTTGTTCCTTTCATGTTTCAACACTATCAATCAAGTCCCATAAGTGGTCATGTGAGGATTTACAAATCCTACAAAAAAATTCAGGATGTAGCATTTTGGTCTGGGATGTAGTCTGACATTAGTCACATGGTGAAAGGATGTGTGAAATGCCAAACCTTGAAATCTGACCACAGGAAACCTGCTGGAAAGATGCCAAAAATTACTACTACTCAACCAAATCAAATATTGGGAGTAGATGTCATGTGTCCCTTGCCTGGTAGCACCAATCAGAACAAATACCTTTTGGTATTTGTGGATTACTCTCCAGCCTCAATGCCAACTCCGAGCCATGTGTGGGGCTGCAAGAGAGATGCAAAAATTGTGAAAGTGTTGTCTTTTCTTGTTGCTGGCTGTATCGAGTTTGAAAGAATGACTATAAGCATCTGACTTCAGGTATGAGCCCAGATACACTTCCTGCTTGCCCTCTATAAGCCTGTTCATATCCTCCCCAAAGCTCCAGTCTCCAGTGTACTATATTTCTGCCTTACAGCTTTAGCGCGGCGTGGGATAACACCCGTACTGACAAACAGCACAAATACACATCACATACAAACACACATTAAAGCCTTTAAAGGGTATTGTTTAATGGCTATGTGTTGTTTACGTGAATTATTATTGGTTATTTTTTATTGTGGACTATTAATTTCCTAGAACTGAAAAGTGCTGTAACATAGCCCAACAACCTTGTTGGGTAACCTTTCTAAAAAGAAGGACTTGCATTTCTTTGGTTCCCTGCTGGTTTTTATTGAAGGCAGGAGATATTTTGGTAGTATTTTTGTGTTTGATTTGTGTGACATACATTTATGTTTTTGTACTTCCTTTGTTTTTTCAATGAAAACAAACCTGTTTCAAAAGTGAATGCGTGTACTAGAAAAATCACACCTCCCAGTAAGGAGCTAAGTAAAAGTCTTTATTTCTTATTCAACACAGAGTGTGTAAATTGATTGTCCCAATTTTCTTTTAATTATTTGTGATGGCAGTGAGCGCTATCTGGGTAAACTTGGTGTTCTACTTACAGTACATAAATATCAGATTAAATTGTAGGTGAATTAGTCTACCCACCGTTACATATGTTTTGGGGCTATTGTACATATCTGATATTACAATACTGATAACAGTTCTGGGTTTGTACCAAAAATGTGGCTCCAAAAATCCTAAACAAAGGGATAAGATCAAAAGCTTTTTGTGCATGTGCTCTGTTTGCTCCTTGCCATGTGTGGTTGATTTTTATGAGCATCATTTGGAGATGTAAATGTTGAGTTACTCATGACTGGGTGTGACCACAGCTGCATAGAGAAAACTGTCATGCCCACTCAAGTTGCTGCTGTTGGCCCAGAGATTCAGATGGTTTAATGCCTTTGGATTAGGAGTTTGGGCAGCTGTGCTTAGTTGATCAAAAGTCAGGATTTACCCTTCTATGATTTGGTTGGATTCAACATGGATCAACTAAACCATCTGAGAAGGTTATCTGAATTTCAATTTCTACTAAGCAGCAGGCTGGAAATGTAAAACACATTAAGGGGATCTTCTGATTTTTAAGGATTTACAGTCCATGAACCCTTAAAAATGAAAAGACCCATAACTTATTCAGTCATAAAATCTGCTTGGTTGGAGTTTTAAAATGTTATATCTTAAATGCATAAAGTATACTTTTAAATAAAAGTAATAGTTAGTTTATCCCCAAAAGTAGTTTTTCCTGATTTAAGTAAGGTATGTAGCAATGTGTGAGGGAAAAAATAACCACAGAAGTTTACACTCAATGCTGTAAATATTCTTAGTTCAATTTCTGTTGCCCTGGAGCTAGGTAGAACTCAACTGCATTATTTATAGGATTATAGTTAGATGAGACAAGCAGAGCTCAGTGTTATGGTGTACATGCCTGAAGTTTTCAGTTAATGAGAAACAAGGATTTCAGCTCTCAGCTGACACTGATTCCTGCATTATCAATGAAAGCTGATGCTATATGGAAATATACCATCTACTGTACATGGTGATCAAGAATTAAATCCACCAATTAAATACATTTGGCAGCTATACCTATTATTTTTGATGCATTAATTTATACTTAATATAAAGTTGTGGATCTCTCATGGTTTTGCTTCAGGACCAAGATTTTACTTTAGACATCAAGATGCGACCCATCACAGTACCAATATTGATTATCATATAAAAGTAAACAAAAATGTTAATCAAACATTTAACTTTATAAATAGTTTATTGTTGGTTTCTAAATGTTTATTGAAGTTTTGTGTTCTTAAATCCAATATTTAATTAATTGTTCAAAACCACCTTTAACCTCATTGTAAATTAACCATATTTAATGTAGTCTGGTCTGTTTTTTCTTTTACCCTGCATACTGTAGTTATGTTTATGGTTTTCATTGTTGTTGTGCTCACTGAATATTAATTTGACTGTTTGAAGAAACTGCTCTTTTTGCGCTGGCTCCGCCTAGTGGCTGGAGTTTATTTTGTAGAGTAACACCTTCAGGACAGTATTATGGGTGTATCTACACGCTCTTTGTGCTTATTCCGCCTATTGGCTGGAGTTTGTTTTGTGGAGTATTTCTTGCAAAGTCATTGGAGTGAGTAAGTAATTTGCTTGCACTTATGTTGCAGCCGAGTGTACAGGCTCACTGAACAATGGCTTGATTGTTTTTTTGTGCTGGTTCCACCTATTGGCTGGAGTTTGTTTTATAGATTATCCTTTGCTGTGTAATTCTGTCTCACAAAATGTGTATAGAAATAACAGACTTGAGCAATCCGAAGGCAAATTTGTTGAGGGGGTTCTCGTCTCTGTACAGGGTTAATTCACACATTTTTCTTTTAACTGTTTGTTTTGTTTCTGGGGATGTTCGTGTTTTGTGGGTGGCACTAATGTTGGAATGTGGACTTTATAATCTTTTTTTGACATACAATACATTTTTTCTTACATGTCAAAATTTTAAATGTAATATGAGTGGATTGTCTATCTACACGTGGAATGGGAATGGGTTGGGACACCCCATAAAAAGAAGGAAGGTTATTTCTCTTTTTTTATCATCTTTTCTCCCAATTTGGAATACCCAATTCCCACTACTTAGTAGGTCCTCGTGGTGGCGCGGTTACTCACAACAATCTGGGTGGCCTCAGTTGCCTCTGCTTCTGAGACCTTCAATCCGCGCATCTTATCACGTGTTGTGATGAAGAGGAGGGCGGGAGCTTGCCATGATTATGGATGCCCGGCCACCATTCAGGCTAATCAGCCGAGGAGAGGGATAAAGGCAGCTGGATGTGGCAGTTTGTGAGAGAGGGAGCCACACGCAGCTGCCGTGTGTGCCTTTACGTTTGTCTTGTTTTAATTTTACATTAAATATTACTTTAACTGTTCAGCCGATTCCCACCTCCTCCTTACCCATCCTTATACTGTTACACGTGGCTTGCTGTACATGACACCACGGAGACTCGCAGCACATAGAGTACACTCTGCATTCCACGAACAACTTACCAAGCTCCCCATTGAGAGCTGAGAACCCCTAATCATGACACCCGGTTATTTCTCTTCTTAAGAGTAAGATATATGATGTAGGTTTTCTTCAAGAAACGCACCTTTCTCCACAGGAAGATGAAAAATGTGGGTAGATATGGGGTGGGCATGCTTTATAGTTCTAGCTCAAGTAAGAGCAGGTTATTCATTATGCTGATAAGTAAACATCTACAATTCAAATATCTCAAACAGAGTAAAGATAAATTAGGAGTCATTATTGTTTTAGCTTAAATTCAGGGCCAAAGTCTTATTTTGGCTAATATTTGTGCACCTAACGTTGATGATCAAGGCTTTTTTTATAGATCATGAAGGGATGTTGCAAGCCACTGGCACCCATCATGATGTAATATTGGGAGGAGATATGTCATATGTCATTTTAATCTTTTGATGGACTTAGTCCTTGATCATAGTGAAGCAAAAATGTGCAAGCCCTCTAGAGCATCATTGATGTTTTACAGAATGTGTAAAAATCTTGGTTTTACAGATATTTGGAGACTTTTTAACCCATCTGGTAGGGACTATACTATATACATTTCATCTGTTGTTGAATGCTCAATTGGAAAAATTTTACTCTCAGATCATGCCCTGGTCTGTTTAGAGGTGTTGCCACATACAGAGAAAAATAAATCAAATACGTGGTCTCTTTGTTCTTTGTCCAAAAATGAAACTTCAGAAAAACTGTGAATGTGCACAAATACAGACGTCTCTTTAACAGCCAGCTAAAGCGTAGCACAGAGAGAGTGAGCTGTCGACGGGTTTTATTGAAAAGATGACGTCATTGGTCATAGGCTGCTTTCGAACAATGACGTTTGAGACTGGGTCCGTGTGTGGGACTTCACATCCAGCTGTGAAACTGTGAAGGACCCTGGGAAACTGAGTTCAATGTCTCTCTTTTGAATATAGAACAAAGGGCCATGTGGTTTCTACCGCCATTTTGATTGGATCAAGGCCCTACAAAAGTTTGAAAAATTCTAAACTATTTGGTGAGAGTTTGGTGTTTGGTAGTTTGGTGAACAGACACAGTCTCTATGTGATATCTGGGTGATACAGTTTCTTTGTGTTGTGATTTATGTGACCTGTGTGACGTCTCAAAGCATCTAGCAGATGTTCAGAATAACCAGTTTGTCTGCTTCCTTACCTGGACCCCAGTTAGCCAAATACTGTCATTATTAAGACTATGAGGCAAATTACTAGAGAGGAGAGCGGCACCTCCCGTGGAGGGATGGAGTCCGTCTCTCTCTTTAGCAGGTCTTTAGCAGAGAATATTACAGTGTCTGGCTTCTGTTATTACTATTGACTATAGTAATAACAGTCAATTATGCATAATTACAAACAACTAACCCTAAACCAAACACTTACCCTAACCCTAAACCAATAGTAAGTACGTGTTGTTAATTAGTAATAATACACTGAAACAAAGACACACTATAAAGTAATGTCTAACTAACAATGTTGCACTGTGAATATTTTCTCTTACAATTGTGAGAACTACAACAAATACTAATAACCAATGATGGGAGTAATCCGATTACAAAGTCATTTGTTCATTGTTTAGCCAAAAAGATATGTAACACATTTGATTTTAAATCATTAGTTAATGAGTTTCAATTAATTAAATTATTTTTAAGTGCATGACTATGGTTACATATTCTTAAAATATTATTTATACACTTGTATTTATGTTGAATATATTTAAAACATAAGTTACGTATGTTCATATGTACGGCTGTTTGCGTTTCAGTTGAAGGGTGTGCAATCTCTAACAAGTCATTGTAAAGGAGAAATTGAGGTGCTGAGAGTATGACTTGTTACAACAAATAACAAGGAGAAAATATAGACATTATTTTGATTTTTTTTTTTAAAGTAACTTAATAATACAGTCATTTGTAGTGCATTACCTTTTTGATTAACTTACCCAACACTTATAATAACATCGTATGTTGCAGTAACTTTATTTTAATATTTGTTCCTTACCTTTACATAATGCTAGCCAAATGAGTTGGAATGTATCCTGTTAGGTGGGAGATTGAGATTGTAGAGTTTTATTGGATGCAAAGCCTTTGACGTCAACAGCGAAACACATGGTAAGTATCTTTTAAATAGTTGATAAGACTATATATTTTGCTATCCTACTTATGCATGATTTTATGGTTAATTGCTTTTTATTATTTGCATTTAGCATAGTGTTTTTTCCATGCTGTTCTCAATTGAAAACAGACCTGTAACCCATTTCTGGGGCGTGACCCACAAGGAACCACTGATCAGGAACTGTCCTAATACATTTCATAAAGTGTTTTAGAAGAATCAAAGCAGGATAAAAATACAACTGGGTATTAAATGGCACATATTTTATATTCTCCACTTTAAAATAATCACCTTGAATGCTTCTCCTCGAATCTACATTAATCTTGCACTCGTAGTGAGAGGCGATCTCATTGGAATAGTAAGCTCAATTCTCAGTTCTTTAGGTGATGACAAGCAGACAATGATGTTTAAAATATCAGTATGGTGGAAATTAATTTTAAGCACTTTCACAGGTCCATTCCCTTCTGACCACAACTTGACAGCTTTTTACTGAACACAATTTGATTCACTGATCAAAGTGACAGTGATAAAAAAAAAAAACCTACTCAAATTATATTTACAATTCAGCTCTCTAGTGTTCCGATTCCTTGTGAAATCACCTCTAATTAGTTCAAAGCCCGATCCATCAGTAAACATGAGGGGAATCAAAATCAAAAGATGGGGGGAAATGGACGGCTGTGTCTATTTACCCTCTGAAATATTAAGGAAAAGATCAGGCTGTCTAACTGTGAGACTGGATGTAGCAGAGGGTAATTATGATGAGATTCAATCCAAGTGGAATTAACTGTGACGTGCACTGACATTTATGGATGAAACAAGTACAGTGCTTGTATTCAAAATTAAATACTGAGTTTGAAAAATGGAAAACTATTGAAACCTTATGATTCATTACTTAAAGCAACAGTTCACCCAAAATGAAAATGTTGTCGTATTTACTTACCCTCATGTTGATTCAAACCCAACTTGTACACTATATTCCAAGCCTTCTGAAACCATACGATAGCAATTGTGTGAGCATTTTTAGTCATAATTTACTGATAATCTTCCCCTCCAGTGTGTTTTTTGAACTGCTACGACTGTATCATTGCGTCAGTGAGTTCAACTTACGAACCTAAACATACTGATTTGTGATTGAATAATTCAAACTGACTTTGTGAACTGGCTTAATCGAGTCATTAAAAAACACTCAAAAGAGTGATTTCTTCATTAATCAGACATCGCCACTTCTCTAATGGCCATGTCTAGGGTCTAGAGCTCGGGTGGATGTAAAGATTTCCAGTAATAATTATGTAGATTTCCATCTGTTCCTCCCAAAATCACTACTGAATGTCTTCAGAAGACTTGGAATATAGAGCATGAGTCGTATGGACCACTTTTATTATGCTTTTTTTTATCATTTTGGATCATTTTGGAGTGGCTAGGTCTTTTTCAAATACTCAGCTTTTGCAGAGAAAGTCATACAGATTAAGAGTAAATAATGGCAGAACTTTCATTTTGGAATGAAGTTATCCTTTAATTTATTGTGTGAGAATTATTTTTAATTAAATGGAAAAACGTTTTTACAAATCAGCCCACAGTCATCATCACAGGACCCACAGAGGACACATCACCATATGATATGTTTACCTGAGGCAGTGTCAATAACTGGATCCCAAAAGTCAACCTGTAGACCCAGAGGAATGAAGCAATTACACAGAATGTGTGGCACTGTGTCAAACTCATTAGCAAGTCAAACATAGTAATCATTGATGACCTCTCTACAGTGGATGGAATGCCTTTTAGCTATGGATATTTCTCAGAAATGAAATACAAAGCCCTCAGTGTTCATGGCTGTGTGCCAACGCATGACACCCAGGTGCTGAAAGGCCTTTCAATTAGCATTGTGAGAGACTGACCTGAGAACTACAGCTAAGACTATCTAGACATCAACACACTAGTTTATAATTTTATAGTAATTTTGCAACATATTTATGACTTTTTGGAAGAAGCCTAAATCATAGATGGGTTGTAACGCACTAAATTGTGTATGTAACTCTGTTACATTTACTTGAGTAACTTTTTAGGGGAAAAAATACTTTTAGAGTAGGTTTAAAAGTGCGTACTTTTTACTCTCACTCAAGTAACTTTAGAATTCAAAAAAATACTTTTACTTTGTTACAATGGGTGGTGTTCCTGTTGGTACATTAATGCATTTCATTTTAATGAATGCATAATTTATTAAGAGATTATTGAATGAGACTTTTACAACAGCGGAAGTTCACATAGCTGCGCGCACTGTCACAGACTGTCACTCAAGCCGAGTCCATCACTGCTGCAGCATCATGCTCTTCTAAATAAATGAAACACTTTCTTAGCTCTGCACAGTGAAAATAAGTAGTTTCATCATTCAACACCATTTAACACCAAGTCAAGCAGATATTTCAAGATTAAAATTTAAGCTCCAACATAAGGCAGCACCCTGAGGTAAATTGTGGCTCTAATGATAATGCAGGCTTTTCTGTGACAAGGTATTGTGACATCATTTTAGGTGTGCATTTTAAAATCTGTACAGCAAAATATCAGTGCGCTTTGTTCCATGTCCCTCATGTCATAAGCAGTATTTACGCATTCACCCCACACCCTCACAGGGATACTAGAAACTATTTCAGCTACTTTGGGCTTATTAACTGTATACATCCATGTAAACATCCATGTTAAGTGTAAATGCCTTTTGCTCTGCTGAATGTGTAATTGACAACTGGAGCATGAACAGAAAGCATTTCTGTTGGTGGTACCCTACACATGTGGCATACTCTGTGTTTAGGGAGCGGTGGTACTTTGTACAGAACTAATTATCTAAATTCTTTCGACACTAAAATCTGTAACTACACTGAACTAACAACTAAAAGCTATGAAATAGCTAAAGTAGGCATTAATAAAACATTATCTTGCTTTGGTTTATATTTCAGCATTACATCCATACAATGCAAGAGAATAGGTGCCAACATTCTAAAGCTAAAAAGAATTGCATAAGTCAGCATAAAAGTAATCCATAAGACTCCAGTGGTTAAATAAATATCTTAAGAAGTGATGTGATGGGTGTGGATGAGAAACCGATCACATTCACATTCTTCTTGTGTTTTTGGTGATTCACATTCTTCTTTGAATATAGCAAAAAATGATTTTGATATTGATCTGTTTCTCAGCCACTCCTATCATATCACTTCTGAAGATATGGATTTTACTACTGGAGTCCTTACTTGGTACCAATTCACGTGCATTGTACTGATCTACAGAGCTGAAATATTCTAAAAATCATAATTTGTGTTCTGAAGAAGAAAGGAAGTCATACACATCTGGGATGGAATGAGGATGAGTAAATGATAAATTATGGGTGTACTACCCATTTAAAGAGATAGATCAGCCATATTCCATCATCTTTCACTACACTCATGTTGTTACAAACCTGTGTGACCCTTTGTATTCTGTGGAAAATATGTTAGACAGAAGGACTGACAGTCTCGTCACCATTCACTTTCAAAATATAGGGGAAAAAACACATTCACTGAAAGTAAATGGTGACTCAGGCCAACATTCTTTCTAAAAAATATCCTTATTGTGTTGTATGGAGGAAAGAAAGTCATACAGGTTTGGAACTACGTGATGGTGAATGATGACAGAATTTCCATGAATAATAATAATAATAATAATTCTGTAATACATGTTAAATGTGTATTATGTAATGGAATGTAGGAAGTTAACTTCCATTATGTCATTTGTGAAAGTACTTTTAGTACTCTTTCTCAAGTGATTATTTATGTTAGCACTTTTACTTCTACTTGAGTAATATTTTTTTAAAGAAATTGTACTTTTACTTGAGTACAGTTTTTGGCTACTCTACCCACCTACTCTAGCCACCTAAAATTAAAAGAATAGTGTGTCAGTAGTGTTTTCTGAAGTGAATGACTAAACATTCAGCAATATGGAATAGAGAGATAAAGGCCATAAAATGAAAGCTTTAGCTTTATTACTCTGGGAAGGTTGTATGGGTCTCAGGTGAGTAGGATTAGCAAGAGAGCGCATGCATAAACTGCTCAGAGTATTTAAGACAGAAAACAATACACATTAAAACAAGCAAGACACATATTGTAATCCTTTTCATGTCTTTGAAGTTGAATTTACAGACCACCACAACAAAAGAGGGCACACAGGAGGACTAGTAAAGCAAATCACATTTGTTTATAGAGGAAACACAAGGGTATTAAAGCAATATTTGGGGACTAGATATAGAAAATTAAATAAATATTCAACAAAGTTGTCCTAATTCTAAATTAAATGCAGACCACCTGCTGTTAATAAGCCATTAGAAGAAGCAAATTTGTACTCGCCATCATGTCGTTCCAAATGAACCCTATGACTTTCTTTATTCCATGGAACCCAAGAGAAGAATATTTTGAAGAATGTTTATGCTGCTGTTTTTTTCTCTATATAATAAAAGTGAAGGAAAAAATTGCCTAAATGCATGGTCACATTTAACTTTGCACATCGAAATTCTGCAGGCGAAGAAGGCGTGGGCGGATGTTGAGAGAATGTGAAACCAGCAAAAAACGAATTGCCAAGCAGTCTCTTTTTAATGCTGCACTTTATACTCTGGGATAGCGAAGTTAAAAAGAAACTCACCGCTAAAATATTATCTTTGTCCATTGTGAATATTCAGTATAATTGTGTACGAAGCAACACCCACACAGAGGTCACTGCCAAACCAAGCAACTTTCTATTGGTCAAAGCAGTAAGCAAAGACTGTAAAAGTTCATGAAATTTGAACTCGAAGCAAAATCTGTAAGGGGAAATTCTTCTCCACCAGAAGACCATCATGCGAAATGTACCATTGCACGGATTTCCAGTGAGATGATTCACCAATTGTCCTGAATTAGCAGGGAGGTATTTTGGTATTTATTACAACATATTGTCCCATATTTTAGTGGTGAGTTGCTCAAGGTGGACCCCTCCCCTGGTTTGATGCCAAAATGTCCCGTATTGAAGACTTTGCATCTCGTATTGAAGTGGCAAAGCACTCAAGGGTGACCCCCAGCTCATATTGAAGTGCTCAAAATGCTCAAGCTTCGTGTATTTGCATGGCAAAAAGTTAGCAACCATATGCTTACATACATCAGTCAACATAACTTTTGGACAACATGAAGACAATTTTCATTTTTGGTGTGCTATCTCTTTATATTTCAGATCGGCAAGGCAGGTTCCATCTGGATGACCTTGGAAACTGCTCTAGGATGCTCTGCCAGCTGCATGGAACCTTGAGGCATGCTCGTGTCATGTTAGCAGGTGCTGAGCATGGGCACGCAGTCTATATGGACAAGTTAATATTTAAAGCAAAGAAGCACACAAGACACCTGCCAAAACTCATCCACAAGCTTACTCATCTATAGCTTTTCAAACACACCAACATCTTGATATAAAATCCTAAGAAAAACCAAAAGGACATTTCAACAGAAATTGAAACGGTAAGGGAAAGCTGAGGAAAAAGTAATAACCTGCCTTTGGGTGGGTCAATGCTTGGCTGCACAAAGAGATAGAAGGGGCAAACAGCAGTGCGGGAAACTGGGTCGGGAGTGGTGAGGGAATAGGTGAGCTTTCACTTTCTCTCTGCAGGAGTGGAGATGAGTGCTCTCGGTGGGGACACGGGCAAAGCGCAAGGGGAATGTTAAACACAAGTACCCCGCGGAGCACCAAACACGGCTGACGAGATCGCACCACACATTCTACTAATGTGCTGTGACCACTCTCGCCCTGATGAGGAAACATCTTATTGATGCATTTACTTTGTGCAAATGTAATCATGGCATTGATAATCCATGTCTCAATATATTTCCTACCTGCAAGATTGTCAGCAAGCACACATCTGGGTTACTAAGATATTCTCTGTAGCCTTTGAACAATTTACTATTCTATGCATCAATAATAACTTGCCAGCCATTTAAAGGCATTTTACTCAAATTTCAGGAAAGGGTTATTCATATTATTTAGAATTACATGGTAAAAGTTTTTATAAATTTTTAAGCATATAGGTACTATAAACTGCAAATGTGCTAATCTGCTATTTACATTTTAAGGATTGATCAATTGCCCAAAGTATACTTTGGTTAGATTCTAATGCTAGGCATCCGTGTACCAGAAGTGTGATACAAATTCCGTCATCAGCAGAGTGCTCAAGCACGGAACGCTGATTCTTCTAATCATGTATACTCTAAATGTGCAGTATGCTCATGCACCTGGAATTATTAGCACTAATTAGTGGGTCCAAAAGGAGCCAACACTCACAATTGAGCCGTTGCTCTCACAAAGCAGTGCAAGGAGTAATAACCAGTAAACAACAGCAGATGAAAGTGGATATCAAGAGCATGAGTGTGAGCAGGTGACTGGATCACAGTAGTACAATGATGCTTTTCAGTTGGCAGGGTGTGTCAAAAACGGTGGTCAGTAGATTGCATTTGTTTAAATCAAGTCTGAAGGAATGTTAAGACATCTTTATGGGTCTAAAATCTTGAATATAAAGGAGTAGATTCACAAAGAATGAATTGTGCCCCATAACAATGCAATTTATTTGCACACACTGTCTGCGCTTGTTTAGCGGTCAATTCACTAAAAAGTACAATTGTACTTTAACATGACAAAAGTGCGCATGACTACACTGTACATCTGGACATATGATAGGTTATAATGCTCTTCTCAATCATTTTAACATTATTTGATGAATAACTGCTGAAATGATCGGTTGAAAATCTTCACAAACATCTCTGTTAAATACAATTCTGCACCAGGTAATTTTTGTGAATGAAGTGCAATCTAAAATGTGCCTAATTTACATAGAAATGTGTGATTGTGTGGAAATTAATGACAAGGACTTGACAAATACTGAAGATGCTGCACTGATTGAGCCTGCAAAAACTGAGAAATAAGATATAGGTTTTTGCACTGAAATACCACATGCAAATGTTGCGCAACTGTTTAATGAATCTTCCACAAATTGTCCAGTATCTCATTGCAGTTGTACTGTATATTGCATGTGCCTACTGCCTGTTTATGCGCACACAATCAAATCGAGTTTACTTTGAATGTTCAACTGTACGCACACCCTGATCGTTTGCATCAAAACCGAAGAATACTTTGGTCTTAAGCCTTAAACATTTCCTTTAAAAAAAATTGAGAGCTTGCTGCAAACTTTCCACAAATTTCCCACTCATTATTTTCACATACAAATGAGCTTGCTATTCACCCCAAATGTTTTAAAAAAGATTGCAGCTCTTCACCGGTAGTGGTGAACATGCAGCAAACCTTTGACGACAATGAAGTGTTTGCTGCAAAGCTCAATTGCATGTGAAAATGATGTGGGCAAATTTGAAGCAAGTTTTTTGGGGGGGTTGTTTTGTTGGTGTAAAATAAAGTAACCAAATGTTTTGTCAGGTAAGCTTAAAATCGGCTTCAAATTATTACATCTAAATTAGGTGGTTTTATTTAAGTAAAAAAAAAAAAATAGAGATTTATCATGACTAAATCAACCTGACTTCAATAGGATCCACCAACAAAAGTAATTATTTAGGGTTATATTAAATACAAATAGCCTTGAAGGGATGGTCTGCTGAAATCGGTCTGTGCTTACCAAATTAAAACCACTGCCCCCAGTGGTCGGAAATGGAAGTGTTGTTGAGGTGAAATGTCCACAGGGTCCACGAACGCGAAACCCAACCCTAAACCTATTTTAGTGTCAAAATGCAACCTTTGAATCAAGTTCACCATTGTTTAGGTGAATGCAATTACTTCATGATTTCCATGGGACCAGAACCTTTGTCTCAGTGTGAACACGATTACTTCCTGGTTTTTCATGTAGCCAGAACACAATCAGTAGCAGAATGGGGAATATGTTAGAATGGATGCAAAAATGTCTGCGCTTTTCAGTAATTTGGCAGAATGTGTTCGATTTCAGAGTACATGACCATTGACAAGCAGCATACCATTTTACTGTGTGACCAAGTTGGTTCCAAACCAGAATGGCATTATTTCTTTCTGTGTAACACTAAAGGAGTTTGTGAAACTAAAGATTCTGTCTTTTTTGGACTAAGCATCTCATTTTTATGTTCTACAGAAGAAAGAAAGTCATAGTGGTTTGGACAACATGGGGATGAAGAAATTATGACAGAATTTTCATTTTGGGGTTAACTATCCTTTTATGGGAACAACTGATAATTACAGTGTAGTTTCAGTGTAAAAATGTTAATATTACCATGGAATCCAAGAAATACATAATATGACCTCCCAGAAGAAAAATAACCCTGCCATCCTCAAAATATGCACTGCTATGACTTTTAAATTAGGTGTTTTATTCATTGCTCCTTTGAAGGCCATGTGAAAGCACCTGTTGATGTGATAAAGGGGTAAACAGTGGAGGTTAAGATGAGTACTTGCTTCTGATTTGATTGAGGTATTTCAGTTCTTCACCAGAGCTCTTCAGCTCCGCCTTAGCCCAGCAGTGCGACATCATCAAAGACTTGCCTCTTTGATCAGCTCTTCAAAAGCCTTCACTCGCCTCTTGTCAGGGTATGCTCTGCTGGTATTGTAGGTTCTGTGCCACTGCTGTTAAAATGGCCCAATTAATTCACCATACTCTCCATATCAAGTTTGTACTGTCAGTGGATGAGAGGGAAATTCCACCATGCTGATTTTTAGTAGTATTCGTTTAGTTTCGCTTGATTATGTTTTTTTTTTTAATTGTCTTTTTTTCCAAATGACTTTCAAAACTGTGTTTACATACAGTATGTTTGCAATGAGTTTGGCTTACAAACAACTGTAAATGCAAAGACAACTGAATCCTTTGATTCAAAATGAAAGTTGCTGGGTCTGTTCCAAAACCTAGAGAGCTTCCTCCAAAGATGGCATTTGATCATTCCAAAAGGTAGAATGAGATATCTTTTGAGACATCTCATTTTGGCCCAATTCTATAGTGTCATTGTATGTATCCTTCCCAGAGTAGGTGATCCTAGAATGCACCGTTATGAGCTTGGTGGAAAAATAAATTGAAGATGGCAAATGATTTTAAATGAACTTATAATATATTCAATACTGAAAAGAACATATAAAAATGGTCTTATTTGATAGAAAACTGGCTATTTTACAAAAAATGTGGGGCCGATCAGGGGTGCAATGGCCATCGGGAGACTGGTGGGTCAGCCGCAAAACGGGCTGTGATAAGCAAAAATAAGCCACCGCATTATGCAGAACGGACCACAAAATGGCACCGCGAAATGCAGAATAGGACAGCAAACACAACCCCACCCCCTCACCCCCCACCACCACCCCAAACAACTTTTGGCGAACACAACTCCTTTTTCAGTTAGGATGCTGCAATAGAAGACAGCTGCCAATGTAGGCAGGAGGGAGTGAGGCAGCTTGCTTGGTTTTGAACTAAGCCCACTGTGATGCTTTGAAACTTTGTTCTGTTTGTTTGAGCATCCCAACCAACCCAAAATAGCAACATTGAATCAACCAATGGCATGAGTTTGGGGCAGGGATACCTGTAAGGTTGTATTATATGGAATAGTCCCGTATTTGAGGGAACAAAGTTGCATTCCGCATGTCGCCGTTTGTCCCGTGATTTCGTGTCTCACACCCAAACTGTCCAAATGGACCTGAAAAACACTCCTTTCAAGTGAGTTGTGTGAGATACCAGCTCTTAAAACTACACATACACTACACTTGTCAGAAGCGGCCGGGGAAAATATCAATGAAAATCAGCGCACGTCTTCTGTTGTGTTTTCAGTCAGAAGCAGGAGAATTTTGTCAGACATACAACATTCGAGTGCATGATAAATGTTTCTCACCATTATGATTTTAAAAACACCAGTAATCCATGACATTCCATTCCATTGCGTATTTCAGTGCTCATTCTGGAAGAGAGATTCAGCTAAATGATGGTGAGAAAAACTGCAGCACTTTTTAAATGAACAATACATTTTTAGGTTCAGTAAAAAACACTTTTATGTGTGAATTTTTTTTTTTTTTTTACATTTCCCTTATGATAAACACTATTTACTGCCAAAACAATGACACTGTAATCCAAGAAGAAATACACTATTTAATGTAATGAGAATACATTATAATGCATAGTTAATTTTTATTGATAAAAATACTCTTTATATATATATATATATATATATATATATATATATATATATATATATATATATATATATATATTATTTATTTTTTATTATTTATTTTTGTATCCCCTTTCCTCATAATTTGGAATGCCCAGTTCCCACTACTTAGTAGGTCCTCATGGTGGCGCAGTTACTCACCTGAATCCAGGTGACGGAGGACAAGTTTCAGCTGCCTCCGCTTCTTAGACTGTCAATCCGTGCATTTTATCACGTGGCTTGCTGTGCATGACACTGTGGAGACTCCCAGCATGTGGAGGCTCATGCTACTCTCCACAATCCATGCACATGTATTTGTCAGGTAGAAAGTTAGCAACCCTAGATACCTGTATACCCAACCTATGGTCCAACAGGGGGAGTGTTCTGGAAAACTGTTTGAAAACAGACATCATTTTTACAATTCTGTTAAGAACGCAAGTGAAAAATTACTGACATTCTGAAATCCATTAATAGCTATTTGCAAGGCGGCCTACATATTCTGTTTTGAATTTGGCTTAAAAGGGTCACATACACTACGACAAAGTGATATGGACAAATTTGCAGAAGTCGTCTCAGACTGTACAGCTTGCAGGATTAGACAGGTTTGGGACTGTCCGAAACCGACCTAACACATTCCGGCTGTGGAAGAGGAAGGCGAGTGACACGGAAAGGCTCTTTATGGAGTCAGGGGAGTTGTCTTTCACTGTGCTTGGCTGAAGATGTTGAAGTGTCTAATGCTGACAGGGATCCATTAGGGAGTCTGGCTCTCCTCTGTATGGGAGAGTAAAGGAAAGAACTTAGTTCTCTCCCTCTCTCTCTCAGTTTATTCTCTCTTTATTACTCTCTTTTTCTGTTTATCATTCTTTCAGCCTAGCGGTTATTCTGTCGCATCAGGCAGTCTTTGAAGTTGCTACTCAAGGACATTTGACAAGTCTTTGTGTGTTTGAGGCTAATAAGGTGAATCTTGCCCTATCTACCCCCTGACTTTGTCTAAAGGGTTTTTTCCCCCTTTATGTAGAATATTAATGTCAGTGAAGCTCACACCAGAAAGTCCCTCAAAATGCTTTATCATTTTAAGGTCATTTTGTGCAGATGAATGGATGGATGGGGACCAGCATGAGTAAATATTTATGCATTAGGGTTGTCAATGCTGAAGTCTTTAAAACGATAGTTTTATATTTTTTCATAGTTTTTTGTTTTTTATTTGATTACATCATTCACAATGCTTCATGTGATTGTAGTTCATGCCCAAATGAAAGATGGTAAGTACACAGTCTTGTACATTTGTCTTTTTGTCCGATTTTTGCTTCAAG
Organism: Xyrauchen texanus; assembly: GCF_025860055.1. Classification (NCBI taxonomy): domain Eukaryota; kingdom Metazoa; phylum Chordata; class Actinopteri; order Cypriniformes; family Catostomidae; genus Xyrauchen; species Xyrauchen texanus. The sequence continues at coordinate 24,767,719 of NC_068309.1, read as the reverse complement.
TCAAAGTTAGTATGCGTGATTCACTTCAGAGCTGCTCGATGTGGTTCATGTCTTAGAACTGTTTTATGAATGATTTTATTCCATGACTATGGAAAAAATGGATAGGATAAATAGGATAAATACTTCTAAATGTTGCTAATGAAATGATTTCACTGCAAGTGTACAGATCCAATTAATTTAACTTCCTTCTCACAAAGACTGGCTATTTGGCCACAAAGCCCACTGAGCTGCATTACAGCTAAACATCATCAAATGGGATCTTGGAGTGTTGCTTCCATATTTTCTAGTACTCTGACATTAGCCCTATTTGTCGGGTATTTTGTTGATTCATGTTTTTCCATGTCTTTTTATTTTTAAATTTCTAGTTCCTGTGTCATGTCATGTGATTTCATGTTTCCATCCATGTTCATGTATCTTGTTTTCATTGGGTTATTGTCTTGTTATCTTGTTATCAGTTCTGTCTGTTCATAGGTTCCCTCGTCATTGTTTTACCCCTTGTCCATGTTTTTAAGCCCTCATGTTTTCCATTGTCCTTTGTCAGGTTTTGTGTTTGGTAATGTTGTTATGTCAAGTCAAGTTTATGACAAGTCAAGTTTTAGTCAAGTCTAGTTCATGTTTATGTTTCATTCATGTTTATAGTTAGGGTTTTTGGATTTCACTTTTGTTAATAAAATTGCACTTGGGTTCTTCTCTCCATTGTCATCATCTTTGTCATTGCCAGAGCCTGCAACATTGTTACACTATTAAGCTGAGTTACTGACAAGCGCCATCTCCCATCAGACATTTTTGCATCGGTTCAAGCACTTTTACCTTCCCCTGTGGCGTGACTGAAGACATGATGCATCAGTCATGTGGGAGACCTGGATTCGCATCCTGTATTGAATTCAGAAAATAATGCATAATTAGTAAAAAGCGAGATTTGGAGGTTTAATTTTCTCTCTAAGATTACATTTTTAATTCACTGACGGTTAGGATTGGGGTTTGGGGGTACAGATAATAAAATATGCATTTCTCTTCACTGTATTACATCCTTTACAGCTAAAATCAAATCACTTTATGAGCTCCTCTGTAGGCATTTTACCCAGAAAGTGTACCACAAGCATGCCCTTATGTTTAAAAATAATTACCGCTTTGACAACTGGGGGCAGTGCTTCAAATTTCGGTAAACAGAACGAGCTGAGCTCAAGAAAAGTCAATCTACTTTTTACAAATTCACTATGAGACCAAAAGCAAGTCTGTATCGCCATGCACGAGTGATCTTCACAGAACATGCATGCAACTATACACGAGCATTTAGCACTTGTCAGGCAAGCAGCACGTGGGTACTGAATTGATTTGTATTGACTTTTGGCACCCTAAGTATGCATGAAATCTTCAAACTCATTTGCAAGCAAAGCAACCTGGTAGGTAGGCCAACAGTTCTTTCTCCTGGGCTGTGTTTTCAGACTAACTGTGTCTGCATGTCTGAGAAATTATACGGTCATTGCAACAAAACATGGAGGTGCTCTAATAGGTCATTTTTAATGAGGGACTGACATGAGTGGTTAAGATAAAGAGTTTTAGCCCTGCTAATTAACATCTATGGATTGAGGTCTGAGTTTAACAATCTGACTGACTTGTGTAGCATGGAGTCTGTGCAGCTGGTGATGTGATTATGTCTTTGCTGTGATAATGGGAAAAATATATATATTTTGACATGTGAAAATGTACAGTATGCCTGATTGATTTACATTCTGTGTCCAGCTATTAGTTTGTCAAAAAGGTTAAATGATGACTAATTTTTTTTTATTAAATTAACTATTTTTTGACACTTATGCAGAATGTGCACTACGTAAGATTTTGTGATTAAAAATTAACAAATTGCCATAATTGATTGAGTAAATAAACAATCATTGTTCAAAAATTTTCAGGTTTACTCAAACGTCATGTCTGTAAACACAGGAAAGAAGAAACGGCTGTCTCTCCGGCTGGAAAAACGACATTCAGTTTAGTCAGTCACACTCACACAGTTCAGGACAGCATCACTTTTTATCTGAATGTTTATCTGTTATCCGTTTGGCAAAGTTGTTTACCTGCTTGGATATAGCTTATATTGGTTGTCATGCTTTTATTAATCGAAGATTACTCGTGTGTTAACCAATCGTGCTGTATCTACGTTCTTGGGGGGAGTTACTGTGACATGTTTACTAATATTTTGTATTTATTGACTTCTGAAATTGACTTCTTGTAATTGTTATATTAAATCTTTAAGCATATTATTTTCATGTTTAATGAAGTATATTTTATCTCCATCATTATTGAATCCTTGTTTTGTGTTCATAGTAACAGAAAAGATGTGCAAGTATATACTAAATATACTGTGATGGCCAAAAATATTGGCACCCTTGGTAAAAATACTGTATGAGCAGAGAAGTGTATGAAAAATACATTTTTATTGTTTATCCTTTTTACATTTCATTCGAAATATTCACAAAAATATATAATCTAATGGATATCAAACAATTGCAAACACAATACAAGTTTTATCAAATATATATATATATATATATATATATATATATATATATATATATATATATATATATATATATATATATATATGTGTGTGTGTTTGTCACATTTATTGGCACCGCTAGAAATTATTATGAGAAAATTATATTTGAAGGATATTCCTGTTCATATTTAAACATTTTATTACACCTGGGTGACTAGGAACATAAAATTGTACAGCCATTTCCACAATCAGGGAAATAATTAAGAAGTTCCAATCAACTTGTGATGTTAAGAATTGACCTTGAAGAGGACGCATGTCTATATTGTCTCCAAGCATGGTGAGGATGGTTTGAGTGGCCAAAAACTCTCCAAGGATCACAGCTGGAGAATTGCAAAAATTAGTTGGGTCTTTGGGTCAGAAATTCTCCAAAACTACAATCAGATATCTTCAGACCTACATCACAAGCTGTTTGGGAGAGTTTTAAGAAAAAAGCCTCTGCTCTCACCCAACAACAAATTCAAGTGTTTGCCAGACTCTACTGGAAATTCAGATGGGATTTGTTTCTATAGTCAGATAAAACAAAAATAGAGCTTTTTGGCAGCAAACACCAGTGATGAGTTTCAGACAGAGCGTTAGCCATATGGATACACAGAGAGGTAGCCATATGGATAAGTTCCTCGTGGCTACAGTTAAATATGGTGGTGTATCTTTAACGTTGTGGGCCTGTTTTTGTGCCAAACGTCCTGACATCTTGTTTGGATACATGGCATCATGGACGCTATCAAATACCAACAGATAAAAAAATCAAAACCTTACTGCCTCAGCCAGAAAGCTTAAATGGGCCCTGGTTGGATCTTCCAGCAAGGCAATGCTCCAAAACTCAATCATTATCAACAAAAAATGGTTCACTCACCACAATATCAAGGTTCTGCCATGGCCATCCCAGTCTCCTGACCTGAACCCTTTAGAAAACCTGTGGGGTGAACTGAAGAGGAGAGTCCTCCATGTAGACCTCGGAATTTTAAGGATCTTGAGAGATTCTGTATGGAGGAATGGTCTCAGATCCCTTGCCATGTGTTCTCCAACCTCATTATGTATTATAGGAGAAGACTCAGAGCTGTTATCTTGATAAAGGGAGGTTGCACAAAGTATTGAATAAAAGGGTGCCAATAATTGTGACACGAATAAAAGGGTGCCAATAATAGTGCCACACATATATTTGACAGAAATATTAGTTTTTTGATCAAAACAATTACAATTGTTTGATATCCATTAGAGGATATATTTTTGTGAATATTTTGAATGAAAGATTAAAAAGATAAACAATAAAGACATATTTATCATACCAAGTGTACCAATATTTTTGGCCACCACTGTACTAATGAACAATGAACCTTGTGTTGACATAAAAATAATGCTGTTGGTATATCTCTCAAAGATTTGATTAAACAACATCACTTTATTTTACAAGAAAGTCGAACTGTAAGGTTAATATTTAATTGATGCAATCTAAGGGCTTGATAGCAGCTAATACAACCTAGATTAAACATATTTTACTCTTACCCTCTTCTCTCTCTGAAACAGGGTTGCTTTCTGACAGTTGCCGGGCAGGCTCTGTACACAAGATGTGCATAGATGATTCAAGTTGACTTCTAAATCTATTTCGGCCAATCATAACCACATTAACCCTCTGGGGTCTGAGGGTGTTTTGGGCCCTGGAGAGGTTTTTACATGCCTTGCCATTTGTGCTTTTTTCAGCTGAATAAAAACACATTAATGGCTGAAGTCTGATAACACTATTCAGCACAAACTCGGGTCCAATAATATGTGAGAAACATGTGTGTACATGTTTGTATTATTGAGAAAATAACGTTTATGCATGGTTTTTGAAAAAACAAAAATTTTAAGTCATTGAAATAAAGCCATATAACACATATTAAACATTTGTCCACAAGCCTTTTGAGAACTGGAACTTTTAGCCTAGAGTTTTTGCTACAAAATGATGTGAAAACCATCCTGATCACTCATACCATACAATATAGTAATTTAACTTTTGTGAGACACTTTTAGTATTAGAAAGGTCATATGCGAGGAGGCGTGAACTATCATGAATATTGAAGTGATTCACACCTGAAGAGACAACGACCCCTCCTCTGGGCCTATCAATGAGGAATGTGACAGAAAGAGAATGAATGTGAGGAGACTTAATGATCAAAATCTAGTTTGAAGTTAAAAGAAGTAATCTGACTATACATTTTCTTTACATAAAGACTTTACTTAATTTTATACCTACACTATCGTTTAAAATAAATCTCTTCTGCTCACCAAGACTGCATTTATTTGATCCAAAATAAAGTAATATATATGTGACATATATACAGTGATATTGTGAACTCTTTTTACAATTTAAAAGAACAGTTTTCTATTTGAATATATTGTAAAATGCAATTTGTGATCAAAACTGAATTTTCAGCATCATTACTGCAGTCTTCAGTGTCACATGATCCTTCAGAAATCATTATAATATGCAGATTTTCTAATATGGGAATATTTAAAGTGCATTTTACTCATTTAACCTGAACACATATTTGCAAGCACAAGCTTTGTTGATGATAATGAGGCAACATAAACACTAGTTAAAATATAATCTAAACATTCATATTATTTTTATATCATATTACATATCCTATTTATATCATACAGCATACAATTTAAATGCCTGCTTTAGCAGAAACAGCATTTAAATGTAACTAAAACTTGCTTATTAGGACATATTTCAAATTTCAATACTCTGAATCCTGGCTGGAAGTCTGGAAACAGTCCCACTAGTAAAATATGTACATGTTTATATAAAATAGCATGTCAACTAATATGTAAGTAAAACGAAATGACTTACTCATCCGAAATTGTATCCTCGGCTGGATCAAGTCTCTCTTCAAAATACAAACGTTCATCGGAGTCCCGCTCTTCTTCTGAGGAAAATTTTAACTCTTCGTCACTATCCAGGAGTTTCCTCGCCTGTGTATCGTGCGATCTTCCAAATGCGCAGAAAAGTGAACGAACTAGATATGTTTAAGGCACAGTTGGGGGCGTTCACCATTTGCATTGATCGTCTCTGCACATTACCATATGAATAGCGCCCTCTGCCTGTGGGTGTGATCACATTAGGGATAATTAACTGAGCCAGCAGAAATTGTACATCGCTTTGTTTCATACGATTACATTGCAGGAGAATATTTGTTTTTAATTTGAATTGATTTATTTAAAAGTAGACATTTTAAGCTTTCTTTAGACATATGTTTCATGTTTGTGTGATAAGTATTCACGGAGTTTAGTTCATTTTTGTTACGTGTTTCAGAAATATGCTCGTGAGGACAGAGACGTCTGATAGCTCACCTTTTAAATTTTGTTATTTTACAAAAGCACAAGGTTTTGTTGTTATTGTGTGTACACAAATAAAAGTAGACCAATAAGACAAATAAGAGTTTTTAGTCTCTAATGATGTCTTACACTTATCTGTACGCCCCAAAATGACGAAAAATGTTATGTTGTTTCCGCTGTAATGACTAAAAAATCCAGCAGGATGCGCCAGTGCATCCGTCGACCCCAGAGGGTTAAAATATCTTAGATAATCTAAATTTAACCTAAAATAGTCTAAATCAGATTAACTAGCAATTTACTGACAATATGATAGCAGTTCTGATGTATCTGCATTAAATACAGGTTTACTTAAATTTTATAATGTTGCAGATGCTTTCAGTATTGCAGTTGAAACAACTGATAAAGAATAACCTTGTCTTGTTTGTGTTGATATTAAAATAATGGCACCATTAGTATGTATATTCAATATGGCGATGTAAGACATGGTCATGTATGCCAACATCCCCAAGATATTTATTACATTACACTGACATTATATTTCCCAAGCGATCTACACTCAAAGAGTTCAATAAAAAAAAACTCAATAGTTTTTCATAATTAACTATAGAAAGTTGTGATCAAATGTTCCATGAAAACTCCACTAGCTTAACATCTTTTTTAAATTCTGTTTTTTTTTTTCTCTAGTTTTTCCATAGTTCAAAGAACAACGATTGTTCTCAACATATGTGTTAAATCTGTGCCGGAGGTGTAATGATTACCGTGTCTTGTCTCACTAACTCCTTAGTTTTTCACTTTTGTCACCCTTGTACTTCCATAGTTTTCTTGTCAGCCTTCGTGTGCTCTGTTCATTGTTTTCACCTGCCCTCGTTAGTTGTCTTTGGTTTTAGTTTATCACCCTGTTATCTTGTTTGAGTTCTGTTTGTTCATTGGTTCCCGTCTTCCTATGTCCATGTATTTAAACCCTGTCTGTTTGTTCAGTCTCTGTCGGTCGTTGTTTGTGAATGGATGTGTTTGTTAGCTCCCTGTTTCCAGCCCGAGTTCCCTGTGACTACTCTCTCGTTCGTGGTTCCTGTTCCCCTTGTTGATGCCCCCGTGTCCTTCCAAGGTTCTGTCTCTGTTTTCCCATTGTGGACCTTTCTTTGAGGGAGCGGTTGCCGCCAGCAACGCATGAGTGGACTCTCTGCAGCTTCGTGGAGATGACTTTGCGGGTCTGCGTCTGGCCGGTAACCGTGGACGTCGCTGAGGAGGATCCTACCTCGCCTCCCTCAGTGGTGACTCTCCAGTCACCCATGGCGCCTCCTGTCATGCCAGTCCCACCTGTCAACGAGGTCACCCTCACGTTGAGCCAGCGCGGCCCACTTCGTCTGCCCGGAGGAGGGAGAGAAGACGGGCTTCCGCCTCCCGGACCGCGCCTGCCCCGGTCTGCGAGCCAGAGCCCACGCATGTCACTGTGAGCGAGCCAGAGCTCACGCATGTCACTGTGAGCGAGCCAGAGCCCACACATGTCACTGTGAGCAAGCCTGAGTCCTCGTCAGCCACGGTGAGCGAGCCTGAGCCCTCGACCGTCCCCGAGCCAGCGCCGGTAGCCTCAGATGTCAGTGAGCCAGTGCCGATAGCCTCAAACGTCAATGAGCCAGCGCCTGTAGCCTCGACTGTCCCTGAGCCAGCGCCTGTAGCCTCGACCGTCCCTGAGTCAGCACCTGTAGCCTCGACCGTCCCTGAGCCAGCGCCTGTAGCCTCGACCGTCCAAGCGCCAACGCCTCCCGAGCTTTCCAGAGCTCTGCCTCCCCAGCTTTCCAGAGCTCCGCCTTCCGAGCCTCCCGAGCTTTCCAGAGCTCCGCCTTCCGAGCCTCCCGAGCTGTCCAGAGCTCCGCCTCCCGAGCTGTCCAGAGCTCCGCCTTCCGAGCTTTCCAGAGCTCCGCCTACCGAGTCTTCCAGGGCTCCTCTCGAGCTTCCCAGAGCTCCGCCTCCCGAGTCTTCCAGGACTCCGCCTCTCAAGTCTCTCGAGCCTTCCAGGGCTCCTCCTCTCGAGCCTCCCAGGGCTCCGCCTCTCAAGCCTCTCGAGCCTTCCAGGGCTCCGCCTCTCAAGCCTCTCGAGCCTCCCAGGGCTCCACCTCTCAGGGCTCGCGAGCCTTCCAGGGCTCCGCCTCTCGAGCCTTCCAGGACTCCGCCTTCCAGGGCTCCTCCTCTCGAGCCTCCCAGGGCTCCACCTCTCAAGCATCTCAAGCCTCCCAGGGCTCCACCCCTCAATTCACTCGAGTCTTCTAGGGCTCCGCCTCCAGAGCCTCTCGAGTCTTCCACTGCCCTTCTCCCCAAGCCTCCTATGGCTCCACCTCCAGAGCCTCCTACGGCTCCGCCTCCCGAGCCTCCTACGGCTCTGCACCCAGAGACTCCAGAGCTTTCTAGGGCTCCGCCTCTCGAACATCCCACGGCTCCGCCTCCCGAGCCTCCTACGGCTCTGCTCCCAGAGACTCCAGAGCTTTCTAGGGCTCCGCCTCCCGAGCCCCCCACGGCTCCGCCTCCCGAGCCCCCCATGACTCCACCTCCCGAGCCTCCTTCGGCTCCGCCTTCAGAGCCTCCTACGGCTCTGCTCCCAGAGATTCCCGAGCCTTCTAGGGCCCCGCCTCCTGAGCCTCCTTCGGCCCCGCCTCCCGAGCCTCCTATGGCTCTGCTCCCAGAGCCTCCCGAGCCTCCTACGGCTCCGCCTCCTGAACCTCCTACGGCTGAACCTCCTACGGCTCCACCTCCCGAGCCTTCCAGGTCTCCGCCCCTAAAGCCTCCTACGGCTCTCGCCTCCTGAGCCTTCCTCGGCTCCCCCTCCTGAGCCTTTCTCGGCTCTGTCTCCTGAGCCTTCCTCAGCTCTGTCCCCAGAGCCTTCCAGGCCTCCGCCTCTAGAGCTGCCTACGGCGCCACCGCCCTCGGCTCCACCTCCTGAGCCATCCTCGGCTCTGCCTCCTAGGCCTCCCTCGGATCTGCCACCAGAGCCTCCCAAGCCTCCTACGGCTCCGCCTTCCGAACCTCCAGAACCTCCTTCAGTCCCGCCTCCTGAGCCTCCAGGGCTTTCCTCAGCTCCGCCCCCCACGGCTCCAAAGCCTCCCCTGGCTACGACTTCTACGGCTCCGCCCCCCGGACCGGTCCCTATCCTGCGGCCACCTCCCAGGTCCCTCAAGCCTACCCACATCCCGTGGTCAACTTCCGGGCCCCCAGGATCGGCCCCTGTCCTTCGACTGCCTCCCAGGTCCCCAAAACCAGTCTTCGCCCAGTGGCCTTCTCCCAGACCTCCTGAACCGGTCCCTTTTTCTTGTCTGCCCCTCGTTGCCCCCTGGACTGTCTGTCTGCCCCTCGTTGCCCCCTGGACTGTCTGTCTGCCCCTCGTTGCCCCCTGGACTGTCTGTCTACCCCTAGTGCCCCCTGGACTGTCTGTCTGCCCCTCGTTGCCCCCTGGACTGCCTGTCTGCCCTTCGTTGCCCCCCGTGGTCTGTCTGCCCACCACAAGCTTCCCCCCCAGTCAATGGACATTTGTTCTTGTTTTATGTGATGTTACTTTTGAGCGTCTGGAATCCGCTCCTTTAAGGGGGGACTCTGTAATGATTACCATGTCTTGTCTCACCGTTGCCCTTTGTTTGTCATTTTTGTCACTTTTCTAACTCCTTAGTTTTTCACTTTTGTCACCCTTGTACTTCCATAGTTTTCTTGTCAGCCTTTGTGTGCTCTGTTCATTGTTTTCACCTGCCCTCGTTAGTTGTCTTTGGTTTTAGTTTATCACCCTGTTATCTTGTTTGAGTTCTGTTTTGTTCATTGGTTCCCGTCTTCCTATGTCCATGTATTTCAACCCTGTCTGTTTGTTCAGTCTCTGTCGGTCATTGTTTGTGAATGGATGTGTTTGTTAGCTCCCTGTTTCCAGCCCGAGTTCCCTGTGACTACTCTCTCGTTTGTGGTTCCTGTTCCCCTTGTTGATGTCCCCGTGTCCTTCCAAGGTTCTGTCTCTGTTTTCCCATTGTGGACCTTTCTTTTGTTCCCGTGTTTTGTTTATTTATTGTTTCAATAAAGCCGCATTTGGATCCTTCTCCTGATTTCCCACATCGTGACAGGAGGACAGTAAAAGGCTTCTGAACTTTGTGTATTTTAAGAACACTGTGATAAGTGGATGGATACTGATGACCAAATGTAACCAATGCTGCTCAATTGTTAAAATGTTTAACTTGTAAATGTTAATGGCTAAAACATTACATTTACTGTATGTCAGAGGAATTATTGGCTTTGCCCATGCAAGCCAATTAAATGCACACTTTACATAACATAAAGTACTCAGCTTTCTTGGAAAAGAACGCTGTCTGGGCCCCTTCGGCCCTCGCTGCCTCTCTGATGTATGCTTGTCTCTTCAGCAGGGAGAACTTTTTCTAGTATGTAAGCACCCTGATTTAACCAAATGTAAATCTGACATCGGCAGCTTTTCCGAAAAGTAAAAATGGCAGGATGCATGAGTCTTCTGCCTCAAATAAATCAAGGCTCTTACTTTTTGCTGACATGATATTGTCAGTTTAACACCACCAATTATTGGTTCTGCAGTTGGTAAGGCCCAGTTCAGCTGTAATCAACAGTAGATGTTTTATTAATCTTATCACAGTGTTTATTAAGAAGCTCTTGTTAATCCACCTTTGCCTTGTTTCAATGCAACTCTCTCATTTATTTCCAATCAGTTGCTGGTCTAAGAGCTGTCTTGCATTTAGTTAAAACTCAGCTAGTGTTATTACACAATCGACTCCTGTCTAGAGTCTATTAGAGTCTGACCTCTCCGTATCAACATGGATGTTAATTACATTCACACACATACTCACTCTGTCTGTACCTCACATTAAGGTATCGACTGTCCGGTCACTCCAAAAAGTAAACTTCTACAGATCTATGAAGCTGAGGTCACCTTCATTATAGAAGGCTGTTGTAATCTTCCTTCACTTGAATCTGAACTGTCTGTCAGACCTCTACATTCAGACTGGGAATAACTTCCTTGACTTTAAGCTGTCCTGGGAAATTGCACATTGCATTGCCTTGATGGAACTGCTATTTCCACATGTTCTCTCTCTCTCTCTCTCTCTCTCTCATATAGTTTTTTTCACATACACACACATATAAACTTAGACAAACAAGAGGATAGATGCATAGGCTGTGTGTAACCGGAGGCCGAGTAAACTGAGCAGGGGAAAAGAGATTGCTGCTCTGCGTTTGTGGCCATTACATTTTTTTCTCTTCTGCCCTCATCATCTACAGTACAGAGCCACTCACTGCCTCACCGATATTCAGAGCAATCTCAGAGAGTGAGGGGTGAGAAGACAAAAAGCTGACCTTTGTTCCAGGACAGAATTCAATTTGGGTAAAGGACCTTGGTAGTATAAGCTTTGTATGAGATCTCATCATTACCGGATATATAAACAGACCAGATTGATGGATGACTGCAAGATTTTTTGGCAAGCAGGAAACTGTTTACAGACAAGGTTATTATCGACAAATTGTCGAAACATGTGGCTATAGTTGGCAATAGCTATTGGGGTGAAAGGTGGGAATATATTTAGGGATCCACAGATTCATGATGGCCCACAAACATTCCAGGATTAATGAAGGATTTAATGTAATTACTTCAATGTATTTTATTTCTAAATAAAAAAATTATTTATTGTGCTATGTAATATAAATAGCTTTGCTATTTTAATTCATGGTCCATTTCACCCTCTCCAAAAACATAGTCTTGTCCTCTGCACTACAATACATTATGAAACTTAACCCTTATACACTCTTCATTACAGGCTGACAGTCTTAGTATTCCCAGTCAAATTTGACCAGATACAGTAATCATGCATTTTATTTTATTTATTTTATATTTATATTCATAAATAAATATAATAAAAACAAATTTCACTTAAGTAGTAACACTAAACATGTGCATTTCATTTGGAATTGTTTGCTATTTAGACCTAATTTATTATAACATTTATTTTCATATAAAATAAACACGTTTTATATTACTTTAACTTAATAAAAAAAAAACACTTTATTAAACTGAAAAAATAAGAAAATATCAAAATGAACATGAAATGACAGTTATTACCAGTAGATGGCTGCAGTGATTCACACATGCTGCCTGGTCACTGTAGACCAGACCTGGGAAAACTAGATCCGGCCCACCACATGGTTTAATCTGGTAATTTATCCTGAAAGCATTTTTTCATTGGATATTTCACTTATCTTGTATTGGGACCTAACACACCTCCACAAGCATTTAACATGCTCAGGGTTGCAAACCCCTGAATTAAAGATGTATATTTGCGCAAATTGGAAATATTCTGCCTAATGTTATAATTAATTTGTGCTCTCTGGCAACCTTGCATGCCAGTGTGCTCTTTCTTTTTCCCTTCTATACATTGCGATTCCTTGTGCAATTTGTAGGAATAGTGTGATATGGCCACTCCATGTCCATTCTCTAGGCTGCTTGTGCTGTTTAGTGCTACTAAGTTTGTGAGCAAACTTTCAAGTTATGGAACTTTAATCAAATCCAATCATAGATCTCCGCATCACTGACACGCAAAGGGGTAATCATAGACATATGAACAAAAGCAAGCAAGAAACAAATATGTTTTTTTATTTGTGTAATTTGAAATGTTGAAATTTCTCACACCTACTTGTATGCAAATCTATCTCTTGCAGTAGTCCTTTATCATGGTCAAGCAGCCTGTTGTGTACTTAATGTAAAGCCAAACCATTGGTAGATAAACCATTAAAGAGCCTCGCATATTGACCCTTTTAGCACATAAACAGTTAATGTTTTGAAAATAAAATAAGTAAATTGGCCCCCTTCCCATCAGACACATATACACTTCAGACAATTGTGCATCATGCATTAGAATGAGTACACAACTATTTCTGGGCTTAAAAGAAACAAATCTGTGTGTGTGTGTGTGTGTGTGTGTGTGTGTGTGTGTGTGTGTGTGTGTGTGTGTGTGTGTGTGTGTGAGCATGTATTTATCACTTTGTGGGGACCAAATGTAAAACCCGAAATTTTTGACCTTGTGGGGACATTTTGTCGGTCCCCATGAGGAAAACAGCTTATAAATCATACTAAATTATGTTTTTTGAAAATGTAAAAATGCAGAAAGTTTTCTGTGAGGGTTAGGTTTAGGGGTAGGTTTAGGTTTAGGGGATAGAATATAAAGTTTGTACAGTATAAAATCCATTATGTCTATGGAAAGTCCCCATAAAACATGGAAACACAACTGTGTGTGTGTGTGTGTGCGTGCGTGCGTGCGTGCGTGCGTGTGTGTGTGTGTTAAAGTGTATTAAAGTGTGTTAAAGTCTAATTCTTTGTTTATCTTACGCTTGTTCAAAATTGAACTCAAAAGGTGTAACGTTGTTTGATAACACCACCTAGATTCATAGAATTTTTTTTTTTTTTATTGTGTGTTCAGATGGCAAATGTGGGAAAAGTCACCAAGCCTTTGTACTGCTCTGATAAATGAGATCAATTTTATGAAAAAGGTAATAATAAAAATAAACAAAGACAGCGTAAGGGTTAAGAGTCGAGAGAAGGTCATGCAGTGAGCAAGTTGATGTCAGGAACAAACATCTGCGCAAAATAGTAAAAAGTAAGGAGGGGTTCAAAAGCAGTGTTGGGGCACAATGTAAAACCAAAAACCTTTCTAAGAAAGGTGAATGATCAAGTCATGTTTATTCAATTTAAAAGAAATAAAAGACATTTAAGGGTTTACGATTCTCCCAAATCCTCATTATTTCTCACGTCACCACTGAAAAGGCCTGTTTATCTTCAATATCAGCATCTCGTCTGCAAATCTGTCACACTTCGGATAAATGCAACATGCTAAACATGAACACTGTAAAAAAATTCGCAATTTTAATGGAAAACGTCTCAGTTACTATTGTAACCTCCATTCCCTGGTGGAGGGAACAAGACGTTGTGTCGATGTAATGACACTAGGGGTCTCTCTTGAGAGCCTCGGTTACCTCTTATCTTTGAGAAAAGGCCACTGAGAAATGGTGAACAGAATTTGCATTCCCCTCCCCCGAATATACGGGTATAAAAGGAGGGAAGCATGCGTCTGTTCAGACTGGTTTTGAGCCGAGGAGCCGAGAGTAAGGTCCCATCCATGTCAACGGCTTAGTACAGCGTTGTGGCAAGAGGGACACAACGTATCGTTCCCTCCATCAGGGAATGGAGATTACGACAGTAACCGAGACATTCCCCTTCTGTCACTCACTCGACTTTGTGTCAATGTAGTGACACTAAGGGTACCTATTTAAAAACGCCACAGCACTGAACGTGTTACATGGACTGCTGATGCAGGTGCAAGCAAGCTGTTGCGTGCGAAAATAGCTGGTGCATCAGACTGCACGTAACCATCTCCAATGCCCAAAGAGACGTCATATATTTCCCCATATCCCTGAGGGAGGGAAGCGACTTAACTAGCCTGGGAGAGGGTGGTTTTATCCGCTCTCCCCGTGCTCAGTGGAATTGGAGACAGGTGTTAGTCATAATTTAGCTCAGGTGTAAGTGCCCTTACCACTTCTCTCTCTCCAGACGGGCACTTGACCACACCCCCGCTGCCACAACCACGTTCATCTGTACAAACAGTAGCACGCAAGTATAAACACCATCGGTCCACGCAGCCATCATACCTCTCAGGAATGTGACACATTCTGTCTTCTAGAGATTAACGTGGTTTGGAGCGAAAAGTGTAAATCAATCCCAAAACAATAGCAAATGATCTTGTGAAGATGCTGAGTTAAACAGGTAGACAAGTATCTATATCCACAATAAAAATGAGTCCTATATCTGCTCAGCAAGGAAGAAGCCACTGCTCCAAAACTGCCATAAAAAAGCCAGTCTACAGTTTGCAAGTGCATATGGGGACAAAGATCTTACTTTTTGGATAAATGTCCTCTGGTCTGATGAAACAAAATGGCCATAATGACCATCGTTATGTTTGGAGGGAAAAGGGTGTGGCTTAGAGCCAGAAGCCATTTGTTTTGAGAATAATGGCTGGCTGATGAAGTTATTGGCTGGCTAGCCGGCTCAGCCAAAACCTAAATGGCTGCTGCAGCCGCCAAACGTTTCATAGCTGCAAATGGCTGAAGCTGCCACTTCATGTCTACAGATGTCTATGTTATACTGATTTACTAGATCTCAATATTTCCAAGCAATGCATGGCTTACACTATATTTCTACAAAATGCAATACAATGTAATAAAGAAAACACCAGATTTTACTTTCACAACGTATGTACATATTTGCTATAGTGCTAGGCGCATTCAATAGCCACTGTAACGTTAGTGAATAATGTCCCTGATGCTGTGTAAGAATGCACACTTGTCAAACTTCACAGAGTAACGTTATGCATATATTTATGACATGTACAGTAATTCAGCTGTTCAACTTTATAGTTAAGGCGAGACACTACGGGTGAATAGGGTAAAAATTTTAACTAGCAGATATCACCATGAAACTTTCCCAGTTGATTACTTACATTAAGATGAGAAAAAAATGTATTACAAGTTTTCTTTTAATTTAATGTTTAAATATGCAAATTAGGCAATATCTAATTAAATATGTGCTAATTTGCATATATTTTCAAAAACGAAATCTGAGTATTGGATAAAGCCAGGTTAAAAATATTTTTTCATTGTGTTCACATATTAGATGGGAAAAAAATTACAGAGGGATTTATGGATATCTACTTTTGTTATCCTGTAAATCAGAATATAATGATTTTCGCCATGTTTTTTGGAATAAAATGTTATATATATCAGGCTAGGAATAATATATTTACAAATCCCTCTGTAAATGTCTTCATAATATAACTAGTACTACTGAAGTGGAGATTTCGGACTTGGAGTATGAGAGAAAGGTCATTTTGAGAAAACGGGCTTTAAAGATTTATCATCAGCCAATGAGATCGCGCATTCAGTCTTATTACTTTCACGATTGGTTGCTGATAAAAAGGAAATGACCATATTTGGATCCAACGGGATAGTACAGAAGAGAGAGAGCTTCCTAATGGTGCATGTGATGAGAGGGTGAGTGACGGCAGAGATCGCGGAGAAGTATGTTGATTAAGAACGCAAACTTTTGTTGAATTTATGAGAAATCTACAGACGCAAACAGACGAAGTGTAGTAAATGTGAATTTCGGACTTTTTTTCAGCACAAGTCTGAAAGAAGACATGTTATTGAAGACAAATATCCAAAAATCTCAAAATTGACCAGTAAAAAAAGCGATGTTTTTGCCTGCCGTGTCTCGCCTTAATATAAACACACACTGTTATCAGAATTATTTTGGACAAAGTTTTGCACATTTCACTTCAATGTACACTGAAGCATGCGTCGTGAATTAGCAATGTGGAAACGGTGGTTTGTTACTGCAGTAATATCACGTTCAGTGCTATAAATCTCTCCGTTCCAGAATATTTGGTTCATAACATCAATCTTTGATTCAGGTGTTTGTGCAACCGTGCCCTGAAGATTTAACAAAAGTCTGGGTAGGCCTAAGTTAAAAAAAAAAGTAAGTAGGTATGTATGTGAGAAGTGAGATCAAAATTACCTTGCTTTTTTTCTTTCCGCCATTTCACCTCAGTGCGAGGAAAAAAATGCATCGCTTCTTCTGTACGGAAAACGAGCAATTTTAATTGGTCGTCAATTCACTGTGAGTCTGTGTATCGTAGCAACGAGCACAAGACTGTGCTGTTATGAATCCAGTGGAAAAATAGATCTCGTGTATTGTTTATATATTTCGTGTGTGTATGTCTCTATGTGATAGAATTATTATTTGATGCAAATAATTCTAGCCGGCTCAGCCAAACTTTATCAGATGGCGGCTCAATTTGGCTTACGAAATTATTGGCTGGCGGCGGCTGAAATTCTAAATGGCGCAAATGGCGGCGACTGGCGGCGGCTTCGGGGTCTAGTGTGGCTTGCAAGCTGAAGAACACCATCCCAACTGTGAAGCATGGGGGTGGCAGCATCATGTTGTGGGGGTGCTATGCTGCAGAAGTTACTGGTGCAATTCACAAAATAGATGACATCATGAGGAAGGATTTTGTGGATATATTGAAGCAAAATCTCAAGACATCAGCCAGGAAGTTAAAGCTTGTGACCATGACCCCAAGCATATCTCCAAAGTTGTGGCAAAATGGCTTAAGGACAACAAAGTCAAGGTATTGGAGTGGTCATCACAAAGCCCTGACCCCAATTTGACAGAAAATGTGTGGGCAGAACTGAAAAAACAAGTGTGAGCAAAGAGGCCTACAAACCAGACTCATTTATACCAGTTCTGTCTGGAGGAACAGGCCAAAATTCCAGCAACGTATTGTGAGAAGCTTGTGGAAGGCTACCCAAAATGTTTGACACAATTTAAACAATATAAAGGCAAGGATACCAAATACTAACAAAGTTTATGTACATTTCTGGCCCACTGGGAATGTGACGAAAGAAATAAAAGCTGAAATAATTCATCCTCTCATATTCGACATTTCACATTCATAAAATAAATTAGTGATCCTAACTGACCTAAAACAGGGATTGTTTTCTATGATTAAATATCAGGAATTGTGAAAAACTGAGTTTATATGTATTTGGCTAAGGTGTATGTAAACTTCTGACTTCAACTGTAGCTATGCCCCTGTTTCATTTCTATTTAGAGATCTAGTGCAATATACAGTCAGGGGCCACAGAATTCCTAGCTATGGCCCTGTAGCAGCGATTAGGGAGGAATGTGGTACGTTTCTGTCTACCACATGCTGAATTCTGCTTTGTTTCTGGATAATATTTCAGCTGTGGTGAATTTAAAAGCTAATTAGGATCACCAGAAGAGGCTATGTTTCACAATATCTCTGATTTGTACTTCAAAGACTAAAACAGCTATTTATGTCTTGAAGTTAATTATATGTTATAATTGTACTTTAAAGGTTAATAATCTGTGCCTAATCACTGAAAAAGAGTTCCTGGAGTAACACAATAAAAAGTCAGAATAGCAAATGGATTCCATTTTTGAATGTGGTGGCAAAGCTTTAATTAGGGTACATTTAAATCCAAAACTGATAAGTCCAAATCCTCAAAGTGTTTGCTTCATTAGTAAGATCCACAGTAGGTATGTATACCTTCCAAACACTTTTAAAATACTTTAGGGATATATAACAATTCAAAGTTGGCAAAGGAAGAAGTCATTCACCACTTATCCTCCCGGCCTCGCTCTGCCCAGACACCGCTGCTCGCCACATTCCCCCATCGGCAAACTAAGGTCGGCGAATTCTCCCCCATTTCTAGGGAGGGTGCGTTGGTGCGTCAAGATGGTCACTCCCTTGGCATCGCAATTCTCAGTCAGCAGCGAGGACTCCTTGACAGCGCATCCTTCCTCCTTCCCGGGCTTTGGCACCAGTGTAACAATTCAAAGATGGCAAAGGAGGAAGCTGTGACTGGCTTGAGAATATGAGACCGATGTGGCACACACAGGTGGAAGTCATTCACCACTTATCTTCCTGGCCTCACGCTGCCCAGACACCGCTCGGCCCCACCTGCTCTCCACAGGACAGTTCACCCAAACTTGAAAATTCTTTCATAATTTACTAAACCTCATATTATTCAAAATGCTTTCCATATTCTTTGGGACACAAAAGGAGATGTTATGCAGAATCACTCAGCCTCAGTTACCATTCACTTTCATTGTATGGAGATGCAATGAAAGTAAATGATGGCTGAAACTAACATACTGCCTAATATCCATCCATCCATCCATCCATTGATCTTCTATAGCTGCTTATCCTATGTAGGGTCATGTAGTGCTGGGGCCTATTCCAGCTGTCTTGGTCGGAATGCAGGGAAACACCCTAGACAGGTTAACACACACAGACTTACACATTCACACTCTCATTCACACCTCTGGGTAATTTACAGTCTCCAATTCACTCAACTTGCTATGAGGCGACAGTGCTACCCACCAGGGACGTGCACAGGCATTTTGGGGGGCAGGGGCTCAAGTGGAAAAAAGGGCACTTCTCATAATTATTTATTTTAAAAAGATTATTTAAACAAAACGTTACATTAACACAACTCTGACTTCCTTACCAATTTATTTTAATTCTCTCACACTCACACAATTGTTTCATGCTAAACAGATTTCTACAAAATAATCAAAGAGAGACCATGGTCTTCTTTAGTATTCACTAGGTTATTCACATGAGCAGGCAACAGCAAAGGAAATCATGCCACAATGTGCATGTTTTCTATGCTACTAGTTTCAAGTATATATTTAGAATAAATGACAGCAGAGAGGGACATAGTTTCACTAATAATTAGTTTATTTTGCACAAGGCAATAAATCGTTTGAAATCTTTTGGTGTTATTTGAATACATAACACTTCAATGTATGCAAATTATCACATTTTAATTAGTTAATGCCTAATTTGCATATCAATGTAGCGATTGTGATGCCATTATTAGACACAAATTTTACTGTATTCACCTGTAGTGTCTCCATTAAGTACAGTACATTAGCCTGTATGGCCATGATATATTGCCTTAGCTAAACTTTAGCTAACTTATTACATTAGCTAGTAGCTCATGAGTCATGCATGTTAGCAAGACACACGTTAACTATATTTGTCTTTTGGCTGATTAGCTGTAAAGTCGAAGCACTGGTAGCTTAGGCTTTTTTTCATCACCACTCACCTCCATACAAGCCAAGAAAAACACAACTGGGATAGGAGCTGGGAGGGCCTGTTGCGTGCCTGTCTGCCTGTCTGTATGTCTGATGTGCTGATGTGTGCTGCACTGCTGCACGGAGACGTAGTTGGGAAGTGCGAGGGAGGCCATCGGAAAGTCTCATCTCCCGACCTGATATTTAGATTTTTTTATTCAATAAATATATTTGTTTGACAGGGAATCTGTGCACAAACAGGAATATATATAAATATTTTTATTTTTAAATTTTTTTAAAAGCACCCCAGAAAAAAGGGCACTTTCTCTCAAGGAAGAAAAAGGGCAGGTGCTCAAGCCCCCTTTAATGTTTATGTGTGCATGTGCCTGCTACCTACTGAGACACCGTGCTGCCTGCTGCCAAACATCTCCTTTTGTATTCTACAGAAGAAAGAAAGTCATGTAGGTTCGGAACAAAATTAGGGTGACTAAAAGATGACAGAATTTTTATTTTGGGGTGAACTAACCATTTAAAAAGACTTATGCCAAGTTTAGACATACTCTGTGGTTCCTAGTCAGTGCATAAAAGTTTGTCGAATTTCAGGCCTATATCACATCCTGAACCATTAGTGTCTACAGCACACCCTCCTCTGGTCCTCCCCCACAGGGTGATGAAGATGAGATGTACCACTCAGTGACGGCACATTTAATCAGCACTTTGAAATGTATGATCGAAAGAGACATGGCACCATGCCACACGTCTCCGCACACCACTCTTACAAGTATGGAATAACCATGCGTGTTCACACAATCAATCCACCAGCAGCTTTTAAATTAGCATCTCAAACCCTCAGCACATGTTTTGTCACAGACTGCCAAGCAGTAAAATTTATATTAAGAATATTGACTGTTGCGCACAACACTCTATTAATAATGGCAGGGATGAATAGGAATGAGGAATACTAAGGCCTATGGCTCCGTCTGATTGTGCGAGAGAAAGGCATGATGGGACGGGTGTTCCTCTGTCAGGTGATGGATTATAGAGTGCTGTTCATGCCCTGATGGCATTGGCTTCAAGCAATAGCAAAATATGCAATCTATTGTTGGAGACAACAAATTGATCAATTAATTTTCAATGTAATGGTAAAAGAGGCAGCACTATAATGTGAAAATCAGGCTCAGATAAATCACTCTTACAGTGTAACATCACCAAAAACAGGATCATGTTAAAGCATAAAAAAACGAACTGAAAATGTTTGTACATTCTTTGAAAACTGGTCTTAAGACGTTAGGCTGCAAGACAAAGCAAGAATATTCCTTGGCTGGTTACTTAAAGGGATAGTTCACCCCAAAAATTTAATCTGTCATAATTTACTTTACCCAAACCTGCATGACTTTCTTTCATGAAACCATGTGAAATATAAATGTAAATGAAACACAAAAGGAGATGTTCGGTAGAATGTAAGCCTCAGTCACCATTCAGTTGTATTGTATGGAAATAGGATGCAAAGTGAATGGGTGATGAACCTGTCCCACTGAAGAAATTGGTCATACGAGTTTAAAACAATATGGGGCTGAGTAAATTATGGCAGATTCATCCTTTTTGAGTAAGCCATGTCCTTGACATTATTAATCTACCAGTTATAGGTCTCCTTACAATCCGGATATAAACATCATCTCTCAGCATGTCTTAGCCTCACCAAATCACCAGCAGATACTAGTAAATTCATGCATTGAAAAATGGGGCCTTCCTCCATGAAACAAGGTATCATTGCCCGCTGTATATTTGAAACCTTCCTAACCTCAGGTCTGAGATGACTTTGGAGGGGAGGAGCAATGAAACATTAATATTTTGAAAGAAATTTTTTATTTAAGCACCTCACAGTAGCACAAGGGAGCTGAAAACATTTACCCATTGTAAATGATATTATGACCCTGGCAGAGGCCATGTGATGGTATGTTATTTGAAAAAAAGAATATGATTTTTTTAAGAGTAGTTCCAGGGAGCCATTATGAGATGTGACTTGTGGACTATGAGTGGCTGGGAGAGCAAGGAATCACATTCGGGTAATACAATACTATTTTATGTTTTCAGGTACTGACCTGATTTTGCCTTAACCAAAGCTGAACTTTGAACAAGCATTACGGTAGGGAGTTTTGTCGCCCAAAAATGAAAATTCTCTCATCATTTGCATACCCTCATACCATCCCAGAAGTGTATGAGTTTCTTTCTTCTGATGAACACAAATTAAGATTTTTAGAAGAATATCTCAGCTCTGTAGATCCATACAATGCAAGAAAATGGTGACTTGAACTTTAATGGTCCAAAAAGCAGATAAAGGCAGTATAAAATTAATCCACACAACTCCAGTGGTTAAATCCATATCTTCAGAAGTGATATGATAGGTGTGTGAGAAACAGATCAATATTTAAGGAATTTTTTATTATAATTTTTCCTCCTCTCCAGTAGGTGGTGATATGCACAAAAAATTGGAATCACCAAACACAAAAGAAGAAGGATTTGAAAGTGGATATTTTTAGTAAAAAAAGACTTATTATGCAGAATATTTATCTGTTTCTTACCCACACCTATCAATAAGCTTCTGAAGACATGGATTTAACCATTGGAGTCATTTGAACTACTTTTATGTTGCCTTTATACAGGTGAAACTCGAAAAATTAGAATATCGTGCAAAAGTTCATTAATTTCAGTAATTCAACTTAAAAGGTGAAACTAATATATTATATAGACTCATTACAAGCAAAGTAAGATATGTCAAGCCTTTATTTGATATAATTTTGATGATTATGGCTTACAGCTTATGAAAACCCCAAATTCAGAATCTCAGAAAATTAGAATATTGTGAAAAGGTTCAGTATTGTAGGCTCAAAGTGTCACACTCTAATCAGCTCAAACACCTGCAAAGGGTTCCTGAGCCTTTAAATGGTCTCTCAGTCTGGTTCAGTTGAATTCACAATCATGGGGAAGACTGTTGACCTGACAGTTGTGCAGAAAACCATCATTGACACCCTCCACAAGGAGGGAAAGCCTCAGAAGGTAATTGCAAAAGAAGTTGGATGTTCTCAAAGTGCTGTATCAAAGCACATTAATAGAAAGTTAAGTGGAAAGGAAAAGTGTGGAAGAAAAAGGTGCACAAGCAGCAGGGATGACCGTAGCCTGGAGAGGATTGTCAGGAAAAGGCCATTCAAATGTGTGGGGGAGCTTCACAAGGAGTGGACTGAGGCTGGAGTTACGGCATCAAGAGCCACCACACACAGACGGGTCCTGGACATGGGCTTCAAATGTCAAACGTCTTACCTGGGCTAAAGAAAAAAGAACTGGTCTGTTGCTCAGTGGTCCAAATTCCTCTTTTCTGATGAGAGCAAATTTTGCATCTCATTTGGAAACCAAGGTCCCAGAGTCTGGAGGAAGAATGGAGAGGCACACAATCCAAGATGCTTGAAGTCCAGTGTGAAGTTTCCACAGTCTGTGTTGGTTTGGGGAGCCATGTCATCGGCTGGTGTTGGTCCACTGTGCTTTATTAAGTCCAGAGTAAACGCAGCCGTCTACCGGGACATTTTAGAGCACTTCATGCTTCCTTCAGCAGACAAGCTTTATGGAGATGCTGACTTCATTTTCCAGCAGGACTTGGCACCTGCCCACACTGCCAAAAGTACCAAAACCTGGTTCAATGACCATGGTATTACTGTGCTTGATTGGCCAGCAAACTCGCCTGACCTGAACCCCATAGAGAATCTATGGGGCATTGTCAAGAGAAAGATGAGAGACATGAGACCAAACAATGCAGAAGAGCTGAAGGCAGCTATTGAAGCATCTTGGTCTTCCATAACACCTCAGCAGTGCCACAGGCTGATAGCATCCATGCCACGCCGCATTGAGGCAGTAATTAATGCAAAAGGGGCCCAAACCAAGTACTGAGTACATATGCATGATTATACTTTTCAGAGGGCTGACATTTCTGTATTTAAAATCCTTTTTTTTATTGATTTCATGTAATATTCTAATTTTCTGAGATTCTGAATTTGGGGTTTTCATAAGCTGTAAGCCATAATCATCAAAATTATATCAAATAAAGGCTTGAAATATCTTACTTTGCTTGTAATGAGTCTATATAATATATTAGTTTCACCTTTTAAGTTGAATTACTGAAATTAATGAACTTTTGCACGATATTCTAATTTTTCGAGTTTCACCTGTATGCTTTTTGGACCTTAACATTTTTGGCCTCCCTTTAAAGGGATAGTTCACCCAAAAACAAAATTTCTGTCATTATTACTCATGTTGTTCCAAACCTTAAGCAGAAGAATTCAGCACTTGCACTGATTATGCTAAGTAAGCCAACATGTAAGGTAATACTTTAGCCTTTATCTATTTTGCACAATTGTTTTGTGCTTGCTTGTTTACGTTTTGATGTCAAAAGCAGAAAATAACCAGATGATTTCCAATCTCATGTGAACATGTTTTTCTTGTGTTGTTGGACTTGTTGAATAAGCTAATTTTTGGTAGTTATCAGGATATTGGCAGGCGTATAAACACACTCACTATAACGGTAGGCATGTAAATGCTCTCAGTGATGACAGATTAAAAAATGTTTAGCTATTCCTTTAAATTAGCAGAAGTAATCATATTTGCCAGGTGGTAATGGATGTAATGATTTAAGAATTATTAAAGAGCTGTTGATTGTTAATTCAAATGGGAGACATATTGCCAATACACAAGACGCCTTTGTTTCAATTAAGATGGATCTGGATTCTTTGTTAAATTACAGCACATGAGCACCTACGATTTGTCAGGACTCTACCTGTCCTCGTTTGTTCTCCAATCTCATGGCTCACTCCAACTGGATTAAAACATCAAAGGAGGTAATCAGACCTTCGAACACAAAACAGAAAGCCTATATGCCAGATGACTTTCAGCCAAGTGTAACCAATAACCGTTCCATTTGAAGGGTGCAGCTGAGCTTAAAATTAATACAAATCTCTTTTATTTAAAAAACGAGGGCTATGAATTGCCAGCAGCACTTCCAGGTGATCTACACTGTATTAGGCAACTTGTGTCGAGAAGCCCAGCTTTGCCTCTGATTGATGTCTGACCTCTTGGGATCCTTGAAAATCACTTGCGCTGCATTCTGCCAGGCCTCCCTGGGATCCTTATGAATGGCGACCTAAACAAATTAAAATGTTTATCGTCCTCTTATCAAATTAACCACTCCTTTGCACAGTTAATTGTTTATTAAAGGACTTAAGATGGAATCATATAATGAACCTGGTACTGGTCTTAAGCTTTTTTCCAATTAGGAAATGCATTGACTCATGTCAACTGAATGATGTCACTCTGAATCTGAGGCTGCATTAACTTTTATTTATATCATTTGTATTAATATTTAAGGGGAGTTTGGGATTGGGCTGAGTAGCCCATGCTGTGTTTAGAAAAACCACAGCACCCTCTACTGTTAAACACATTTCTAGACCGCCATCAGAGGTTCAAATGTACTCAGTGATAGAAATAAAATCCCAAAAACAAGGTGAATGGATTATGGATTGTGACTGTTGTCACAATGTGAAAAAAAAGGAAATACGAAAGTAATTTTCCCCAGTAACATTGTCATCACTAATTGTGCTTATTTAAATAAATAAATAAATAAATAACACTATGTTTTCACCATTGCAACGTAGTAAATACTTTGTAATGGTGATCATTTCTCGTTATTTGGATGTCTATGGCACATGATACTGTAAATTATAAAGTTTTTGCATTTGCAAAATATAAATTGGAATTATGAGGCCCTGAAGTAATTTTGGATTTTTAGATATAAAGCCGTAATTATAAAACATAAAGTTGCAATTGCAGTATATAAAGATGTATGTACAAGACACCATAAGATGAAACATAATATCTTGTTTTTTCCCCATTTAAATGGATAGTTCACCCAAAAAATTAAAATTATCTTATTGTTTACTCACCCTCAAGCCATCCCAAATGTGTATGATTTTCTTTCTTCTAATGAACACAAGGATTTTTAGAAGAATATATCAGCTCTGTTGGTCCATACAATGCAAGTGAATGGTGACCAGAAATGTGAAGGTCCAAAAAGCAGATAAAGGCATCATAAAACTAATCCATATCACTCCAGTGGTTAAATCCATATCTTCAGAAGCTATATGATAGGTGTGTGTGTGTGTGTGTGTGTGTGTGTGTGTGTGTGTGTGTGTGTGTGTGTGTGTGTGTGTGTGTGTGTGTGTGTGTGTGAGAAACAGATCAATATTTAAATTCTTTTTTAATATAATCATCCTCCCTGACCAGTAAGCGACAATATGCACGAAGAATGCAAATCTACAAAAACAAAAGAAGAATGGGAAAGTGGAGTCTAAAAGTAAAAAAGGACTTCAATATTGATCTGTTTCTCACCCACACCTATCATATCGCTTCTGAAGACATGGATTTACCACTGGAGTTTTTCAAAGCAGCTTTACAGAAAATTATGCTTTAACAGAAAAAGCTGTAATAGTAATGTCTTCGAGTCATAATAATAAAATACATTATTGTAAATTGCAACTTAAAATAAAAAATAAGAAAATTATATTTATATTTAGACCCCTAGTGAGCAAGCTTAAAGCAACTGTGGCAAAGAACACAAAACTCCATAAGATGTTGGCTAATGGAGAAAAATAACATTGGAAGAAACCAGACTCACTGTGGGGCCAGTTCCCCTCTGGCTAAACAGCATGTTTAAACAAAAAGATATTGTGTTATCTGTAAGATTAATGACTAAAGTCTTAGAATTAACATCCTGAATTAACTGCGAGCTGCACACAGGTGCACTGTCCTTTGTTTTTTGGATGATGAAGGCTGCAATTAATTTATTGTCTATATATTCTATTTTAAGACTATAGTCCGTCCTTTGATGCAGGCAGAGGTTAGTAAGGAGCACTGCAGTTTGTTTGCAAGTTTGAGGCAGATTCATTTCTGGTGATGTCCATTTTAAGTCCACATTTCAGACAATGTCCAGTGAAGAATCCCATGTCTGATGGTTGGTGCTGGCATCAGTTAATCCTCTGTGAAGTCCATCATAGAAGACCAGGGGTGGAAAGAGTACTGAAAAATAATACTCAAGTAAAAGTACTGTTACTTTAAAAAAAAAATGTAGTTTGAGTAGAGTAAATGTACCTGTCCTAAAATCTACTCAAGTAAGAGTAAAAGAGTAGCTCATTTAAAAGTACTCACGAGTAGTGAGGATTAAGTACTGAGTTGGAAATCTATGCCCCTTTATAATAAAAACTCTATGCTGCCATTTAAAAATGTGGCACACATACCGTAATTTACATTCCCTTTTATGGCTGTTTGCCAGAAAGAATAAAAAATACAGGTATTTTATAGGTTTTTGTGACTGATAACTTTTAAAATACATCACTTATGATACCGTAAACTCTACATGAATTTAATTAAAAAAATTCAATAAAAGGGCGACATGATTACAGACATGAAAAGATGAAAGTTATTTTCAGTATCATAAAGTATGAAAAACAAAATTGTTTTTCATACTTTATGATACTGAAAATAACTTTAAAGTTATTGTGGTATTAAACAATTACATTAAAATCAGTTTATGTGCTGAGTCTAAATTTCCCTTAATGCCGACTGAGAGAGTTATTGTTGTGCATAAAACTTATTCAAAACAATGCCGGGAATGCAAAAAAAAAAAAAAAAACACAAAAACAAATGATCAAAACCCACTAAAAAGGCAGGGTCACTTGGTTTGTTATGTCCCACACAATAGAGGGGCTAGAGCAGTGGTTTGGTACAGGGGCCTCATTGGACTTTAAAGGAATGTTTCAAACAAAAATTCTCTAGTCATTCTCTATTATTTAGTCACCCTTATGCCATCCCAGATGTGCTTGAATTTCTCTCTTCAGTAGAAAACAAATTAAGAATATCTCAGCTCTTTTGGTCCATACAATGCAAGTGAATGGGTGCAAACATTTTGAAGCTCCAAAAATCACATTAGTCAGCAAAAAAGTAGCCTAATCCATGTGACTCAAGTTGTTAAAGCCGTCTTCTGAAGAGATATGATGGGTTGGGTGAGAAACATCAATATTTAATAAAATTTTTGCTATAAATTCTCCTCCCTGCTCATTCAAACTCCACTTTAAATTTCACATTCTTCTTCTTTTGTTTTTGGTGATTCACATTCTTCATGCATATCACCATCTACAGTACTGGGCAGGGTGAATAATTCTTAGCAAAAATTTACTTACGTACTGATCTGTTTCTCACCCACACCCATCATATCACTTCTGAAGATATGGATTAAACCACTTGAGTCACATGGATTACATTTATGCTACATTTATGTGCTTTTTGGAGCGTCAAAATATTTGTAAATTATGAGAGAATTTTCATTTCTGAGTGAACTATTTCTTTAAGTAGCGTATAAGGGGCCACATAGTCCTCCTTTTGAGACACAATGTTCCACATTAATTTAGTTCTTGTATCTTTTAAGCCCGTAAATATTTGTGTTCTCATTCTAATGCAGGATGCACAATTTTCTGAAGTTTTTAACTAGTGGAATATTCTGCCTGAAGTATTGCTCTGCAAATGCTGATATTTTTCTATCAGGCATTAGAATAAACATGATAAAGGCTAAACATAATTATAAATCATTTTAGCATCTTTAATTTCCTGGTAGTTTATTATACAAATTAATACTCTCTCTACATCAGGGGTTGGCATTATTAAAAAAAACTAACAATATTATTAAAAAATATCACTATTTTATTCTATTACATTAATACTTTTAAAGATACTCAAGTTATTCAGCCAAAAGCAGAGAGTGGTTTTCTTGCTTCCTTATTCTTTGATTAATATCCTTTATATGACATAGCCTACTAGACAGTGCTCAATGCGGTTACATGTACACTTCAAGTCCAACATTTTGATGCAAATATGCTTTTTGTCCCACAGTTTATGCTCACTTTTGATCAAACCAACTGTGTTTACATCAGTGCCCCAGTGCATTAGCTGCCTGTCAAACAAACAGCATGCAGCTACAGACGTCAGGAAATAAAAAGCCAATCTTTTATATTTCATCTAGATCATCCTACCAGTGCTACATTTGCTATCACAATTGATGTAATGAACACCCCTGTTCTTGATGTAGAACATAGGCTAAATACAGAAAATTACTCAAAAGTTTATCATCGATATCAATCTCTCTCTTTTTTTTCAGATAAACATCAAGATTGTTTTATCGCCCAGCCCTATTGATAACATTGCCTTTGTCTCTCACATCAACCCAATAATATCTGTGATAGAAAGCTAAATTACAGGCTACATTATAGACACACAGAATCTAGTAAGCAGAAATACGAAATGTACCTATATATGTTTCTTCAAATTAGAGGCAGGATTAATGCTGATATCTGGCTTGAGCAAGTTAAACTCAAATGACACAGTCAAGCAATTGGCCTTTTTCACTGCGAAAAGCCCTTTCAGGTGTTGAACTGTGCTTGAGGCATCCTCCACAGTTGGAGCCAGATCTACATCTACAGCTGCTGTTCAAGTGTGTGATTTGATTGGATGGGAGTCACATTCTCCCTAGCCAATCACATTTTTGGATAAAAAATAAAATCAGGACAGGGAAGTAGCGAACATAGATGGTGGGAAAATAGCACCGTAAAGTACAACGTAAAAGTACAAAAATTACTTTAAAAAGTACAATTCCTGGGAATAACTACTTAAATACAGCAACATGAGTATTTGTAATTTGTTACTTTACATCCATGTAGAAGACTGAAGTAATAGCTGGCTGGCAACAGCTGCAGTTAGTCGTCATCACTCAGCAACATAGTGGGAGTAGGACATCAGGCCGGACCAGAGTTAGACATCAGGCAGGGCCGAGCAGGATCTGGCAGGCTCTGATAATGTCAGGTATACCAAGATTAAGACTGGGAAACAAATAGAATAATATTAGCGTAGATGCCATTCATTTTAAAACAGGATTATAGAATATGAGATGTTTCTGGTTCCGGCAGACTTAACTAATGCAGCATAACTATGAGTTGATAGATAAATTAGGTGTATGCCTGGCTGAAAAGGTGAGTCTTTAGTCTAGACTTAAACTGAGAGAGTGTGTCTGAGTCCCAAACCATTTTCTTTTCATCTTAGTGAACGTGATGGAATGTAGCTTGATAGGACACATAAGTACTGTGGTGGTAGACCATTCAAAGCTTAGTAAGTAGTTATAAGTATTTTAAAATTAATATGAAATGTAACAGGTAGCCAATGTAGGGATGCTATGACTGGGCTGATATGATCATATTTTTGGGTTCAGCACTCTAGCTTCTGCATTTTGAACGAACTGAAGTTTATTTCTGGAACCTGCTGGACATCCTGGTCATGAACACATGAATTAGCTTATCGGCATTAGAAACAGAGAGAATATGTTGTTGTAAATTAGCAATATTTCTAAGATGGAAATATGCTGTTCTACAAACATTGGGAATGTGATTTTCAAAGGACAGATTGCTATCAAATCACCTACAGTTGAAGTCAGATGTTTACATACAGTAAGTTCTTCACTGTGATAGTACTTCAATTGAGAGTCAAATTCTATTTTGAATTGTCAAATTTTGTAGAGTTTCGAGAATATATAAGGTTGGGTATTGTCGGCAAAACAGTGAAAACTAAACATTCCACAGTCCCTGATAATGTCTCCCAGGGGATGCATATATAAAGAGAAAAGTAGAGTTCACAATTTATGTGATTTTTGGAGTTTCAAAGTTTTGGTCACCATTCACCTGCATTGAATGGATCTACAGAGTTGAGATATTCTTCTAAAAATAAACATATTACTCCTCATAAGTATGATCTACTCTCTATTGTCTGGTAAATAATTCACAGTAATTAAACTATAGCTTACCTTCAAAATCAAAGATACACAAGTCTGTTGCAATATGTAATTTGTATTATAAAATTATGTCAATTAAGCCTATATGTTTTAATATATTGGATAAGCTATATAAATTTAATATTAAATAATTAAATTCATTCTAAACAAAACAGACATCTGTTATTATTTATTTTTACATTCATTATTTTGCTCCATCAGTATTCAATAAATCTTTTTTAAATATTGATACACTTTGGCACAAGGGCAAATTTGTCTTAAGCAATGACTTTAGCCCCATTGTACCCTATAAGTATTTATATATTGGGTAAAATATTACCTCTCCGGGAACCAGCACCTTATCGTGGTGGAGAGGTTTGTGTGCCCTTATGATCCTGAGGGTTGTGTTGTCTGGAGCCATGTGCTCCTGGTAGGGTCTCCCAAGGCAAAGTGGTCTCAGGTGAGGGGCCAGACTAAGAATGGTTCACAATGACTCATGGATAAAACGGCAAGAGGAGGAGTTACCCTGCCCGGAGGAGGGCTCGTCGGCGAGTGCCTGGTGGCCGGGCTTGTCATGGAGCCCGGCCGGGCACAGCCCGAAGAAGCGACGTGGAACCCCCCTCTACATCCCTTGGGCCCACCACCCATTGGAGGAACCGCAGGAGTCGGGTGCGCTGCCATATGGGCGGCAGTGAAGGCCGTGGGCCTCGACGGACCAGACCCGGGCAGCAAAGGCTTGCTCTGGGGACGTGGAATGTCACCTCACTGGGGGGGAAGGAGCCGGAACTAGTGAGGGAGGTGGAGCGTTACCAGTTGGATCTGGTGGGGCTTACATCGACGTACAGTTTTGGCTCTGGATCCGTACTCCTGGATAGGGATGGACTCTATTCTTCTCTGGAGTTTCCCAGGGTGTGAGGCGACGGGCGGTGTGGGGATACTCACGAGTCCCCGGCTGAGCCACTACGTTGGAGTTTACCCCGTGGACGAGAGGGTCGCCTCCCTACGCCTCACGGGTTGTGGGGGAAAACTCTGACTGTTGTCTGTGCATATGCACCGAACAGCAGTTCAGAGTATTCGGCCTTCTTGGAGACCCTGAATGGAGTCCTGAATAGGGCCCCAGTAGTGGACTCCATAGTGATGCTGGGTGACTTCAACGCACACGTGGGACACCTGGAAAGGCGCGATTGGGAGGAATGGCCTCCCTGATCTGAACTCAAGTGGATGTTTGTTATTAGATTTCTGTGCTAGTCATGGATTATCTATAACAAACACCATGTTCGAACATAAGGATGCTCATAAGTGTACGTGGTACCAGAGCACCCTAGGCCGAAGGTCGATGATCGATTTTGTAATCGTGTCATCGGATCTGAGGCCATATGTTTTGGACACTCGGGTAAAGAGAGGGGCAGAGCTGTCAACCGATCACCATCTGGTGGTGAGTTGGGTCAGGGGTGGGGAAAGACTCTGGACAGACCTGGGAAGCCCAAGCCAGTAGTGCGGGTGAACTGGGAACGTTTGGAGGAGGTCCCTGTCCATGAGATCTTCAACTCACACCTCCGGCGGAGCTTTTCAGGCATCCCTGCGGAGGTTGGGGACATTGAACTGGAGTGGGCAATGTTCAAAGCTTCCATTGCCGAGCCGCGGTGGAAAGCTGCGGCCTCAAGGTTTTAGGTGCCGCAAGGGGTGGTAACCCTCGAACACCGTGGTGGACACTGGTGGTCAGGGAAGCCGTCCGACTGAAGAAAGAGGCCTTCCGGGATTTGTTGTCCCGGAGGTCTCCGGAGGCAGTTGCAAGGTACCGACAGGCCCGAAGGGCTGCGGCCTCGGCCGTGAGGGAGGCAAAGCAGTGGGTGTGGGAAAAGTTCGGAGAAGCCATGGAGAAGGACTTTCGGTCCGCACCAAAGTGCTTCTGGAAAACCGTCTACCACCTTAGGAGGGGAAACGGGAACCATTCAAGCTGTATACAGCAAAGATGGGACGCTGTTGACCTCAACCGAGGAGGTTATTGGGCGGTGGAAGGAACACTTTGAATAACTCCTAAATCCCAACACGCCCTCTATGGTAGAGGCAGAGCCGGAGGATGATGGGGGATCAGATTCTATTTCCCTGGGGAGGTCACTGAGGTAGTCAAACAACTCCGCGAGTGGCAAAGCCCCGGGATTGATGAGATCCGACCAGAAATGCTGAAAGCTTTGGATGTGGAGGGGTGTCATGGATGACACGCCTCTTCAACATTGCGTGTAAATCTGGGACAGTGCCTAAGGAGTGGCAGAACGGGGTGGTGGTTCCCTCTTCAAAAGGGGGATCAGAGAGTGTGTGCCAACTACAGGGGTATCACACTTCTCAGCCTCCCTGGTAAAGTTTACTCCAAGGTGCTGGAGAGGAGGGTTCGGCCGATTGTCGAACCTCGGATTGAAGAGGAAATATGCAGTTTTCGGTCCTGGCCGTGGAGCAGACGGACCAGATCTTTACTCTGCAAGGATCCTGGAGGGGCCTGGGAGTATGCCCATCCGGTCTACATGTGTTTTGTGGATCTGGAGAAGGCGTATGACCGGGTCCCCGGAGAGACTGTGGGAGGTGCTGCCGAGTACGGGGTGGGGGGATCCCTTCTTAGGGCAATCCAATCCCTGTACGTCCAAAGCGAGAGCTGTGTCCGGGTCCTCGGCACGAAGTCGAGTTCATTCCATGTGGGGGTTGGTCTACGCCAAGGCTGCGCTTTGTCACCAATCCTGTTTGTGATATTCATGGACAGGATATCGAGGCATATTCGGGGTGGGGAAGGTGTGTGGTTCGATGGGCTGGGGATCTCATCGCTGCTTTTTGCAGATGATGTTGTCTTCATGTCATCATCGGTCCGTGACCTTCAGCTCTCACTGGATCGCTTGGCAGTCAAGTGTGAAGCAGCTGGGATGAGGATTAGCACCTCTAAATCTGAGGCCATGGTTCTCAGCAGGAAACCGATGAAGTGCGTACTCCAGGTAGGGAATGAGGTTTTGCCCCAAGTGAAGGAGTTCAAGTACCTGGGGGTCTTGTTCACGAGTGAGGGGACAATGGAGCAGGAGGTTGGCCGGAGAATCGGGGCAGCGGGGCGGTATTGCACTCGCTCTATCGCACCGTTAGTCACGAAAAGAGAGCTGAGCCGAAGGCAAAGCTCTCGATCTACCGGTCAATTTTTGTTCCTACCCTCACCTATGGTCATGAAGGTTGGGTCATGACCGAAAAAACTAGGTCAGCGAGTACAAGCGGCCGAAATGAGCTTCCTCAGATGGGTGGCGGGCTTCTCCCTTAGAGATAGGGTGAGGAGCTCAGTCATCCGTGAGGAGCTTCGGAGTAGAGCCGCTGCTCCTTTGGCGTTGAAAGGAGTCAGTTGAGGTGGTTTGGGCATCTGGTAAGGATGCCCCTGGCCGCCTCCCTAGGGAGGTGTTTCAGGCATGTCCAGCTGGGAGGAGGCCTCGGGGAAGACCCAGGACTAGGTGGAGAGATTACATTTCCACACTGGCCTGGGAACGCCTCGGGGTCCCCCAGTCAGAGTTGGTTAATGTGGCTCGGGATAGGGAAGTTTGGGGCCCCCTGCTGGAGCAGCTGCCCCCGCGACCCGACTTCGGATAAGCGGTTGAAGATGGATGGATGGATGAATGGTAAAATATTAAACCGGACAACAAAAAACTCATCATTTGTTGTCCAGGAAGGGACAATATGTTTTAGTGGGAAAACAATGATAATATAATGAAATCAAAATTCCAAAAGATTATGTTTTTTTTCCACACAGGAAGCCCTGAGCTTGACCAGAGCATATTTATGAAAGCCTGAAACACCCTTTTATAAAAATCCTTCCTCAAAGGTCCACCTTAAATGTAATTTATTCCTGATTAAAAACGTTTTACTCAAAATTAAATTAATAGAAAATTTGAAACTTATGTATAAAATCATGACCAATCACATGAGATGAGGAATCCAGTCATATCAATAATTTTTTATAAAAGCTGTTTTATTCTACATGGAGAGGGCCACCTCATGGGTGCTGCCATGTTAGAATCACATGACCAGCCGAATACTACTCGCTTAATCTCAGTAACTGTCCTGTTATTGGACACTTTCACTCATTGATTAAAGTAATCATGACTGACTATTAATAGTAAATGTCTACAATGGCATCTGCAACTGAAAACTATTGTTTGAATGATGCTGCATCCATGTTGTTAGGTGTCAGTGTAAGTCCAAGATCACAAATTTAAAAAAATTACTGAACGCACCTTTAAATGACATCACATGCATGTAATTTTTTTTTAGAGTTGCAGTTCAAAAGGTACTATATACAGTAAAGCACGAATGACCCATCAACAATAAAATTAGGTCACTAGAGTATAATTTATACATTTCTCTAATTCTCTTCTGTCCTTTTGTTACCTACTGTTTACCTTCCAGTTCATTCACTATGGAGGACAAAACCTGCAAAATAATAAATAAATACATAAAAATGTATGTAATAATAAGAAAATAAATAAAGGAATAAATGTCTTGATAAAACAAATATAATTAGTTTTTAATGAAAGTTATTCCTGAATTTATTTTTGTAGACTTTTTTCCTTTATTTATTATTTTCTCTTTTTATTTTTATTCTTTATAACTTTTTTTATTCTTTCATTTGTTTTTGTTTTTTATTATTTATTTATTTATGCATAAATATTCATTTATTACCACGTGTATTTATTTCCATATTTAAATATTCCCACATGTATTTATTTTTATATTTATGCTTACATTTCTGTCTCTTGTATGATAATTATGTGGGTTGGTCCTGCTTACCATAGATTGAAGCATGTGCTCGATTACTCTTGACTTGTTTTGATGTGACGTTAGGTCATAGCCATATCGTGTAAATTATAG
Source organism: Xyrauchen texanus (assembly GCF_025860055.1). Lineage (NCBI taxonomy): Eukaryota > Metazoa > Chordata > Actinopteri > Cypriniformes > Catostomidae > Xyrauchen > Xyrauchen texanus. Next base: position 24,732,358 of record NC_068309.1, on the reverse strand, counting down.
CTATTTGTGGGGCTAAAACATAAGAGCTTAAGTCAATCCAAGATTTATTGGTTATACTAAAATCACAAAATAAATGGGGAGCTGTTTCTTCAACAAAACCACAAAATGAGCAAGTTTCATAAATGATATGATTGAACCTTATGCTTTTCTTTTTTTTTTCTGCGTATATAACTTCATATTTTGATGTCTGCAAATCCATAATATGGTTTTCTGTTGTTATGATTGCTCATTATAAAAGATACAACCATGCTTAATGTCCTTGATCGTTTATGTATGTATGTATATATAAGTTCTGCAATAAAACAAATCTATAGTTGACGCTTCACATTTATCTAGAGAGTTGAGCAACTTGCGAATGAAGTCGATAACCACACATCAAATGACTATGTTTCATTTAGAGTAGTGGTGCTTATTGATGTTTTAGGAGAGCTGTATGCTGGTATGAATGTCGAAGCACATCCTGGATTGTTAGACTCTCTGCAAAACGTTTTCTTGCATATTCTTAATCTGTGCGAGTCAGGGAGTGCTAAAGTGGGACATCCATCTTATTTGATTCCGAGCTCTTAACCAATGATGCACTGGAGCTACACAAGGACCGCCTCCCTCATTTCCATGTTGCACACAGAAAAGTAAAAATAAATACATGTATAAATAAATAAATATATATGGGAATATATAAATATGGAAAGAAATATATGTGGGAATAAATAAATATAAAAAAATAAATGAACACATAAATAAAAAAGTAAAAAAACAATGCAAAATAAATAAATAAATAAAAATAAAGTTAAAAATAAATATAGAAAATAATAAAGGAATAAAGTCATACAATAATAAATTCAGGAATAAATTTAATTAAAAACGAATTATATTTGTTTTATCAAGACATTTATTCCTTTATTTTATTTTTTTTATTATTACATTTATTTATTTATTATTTTTTGCAGGCTTGGTCCTCCATAATTCACACGTAATTACCTGTCAATGATGTCCATAAAACGGAGTCATTCCATCTGGACTGGCTAAAGCCCAACAGGGCAGACCTTCATGCTGAGCTGACATTAATGACTTTTTAATTGGTCTCTCCATTTTAAACGATGCACTACAACAGCTCTAATCATTTTATTGGAATGATGAATAATTGAGAAAAGGCTAACATTAATTTAATTTACAGCATAGGCTTCCCATCTTTAAAAGCCTAAGAAGGCAAGAGGCAAAGAGAAAAAAGAAAGAAAAAGAGAGAGGTGGCGGAGAAAAAATGGTGCATTCATTATGTTGGAAAATGCTTGGGTGATTTATGATAGCAGCACTGTTGTTTTCCCTTATCTCTAATTAGATGCTTTTGTCAAGCTAACTGATATCAGTGTCAAAGAAAAAAGACATGGTTAACAAGACAGACTGGCCTTATGCTGTCAGGATCCTGTCACTTTTTCAGTCATGTTTATTGTTGTGACAGCATCCTGACACCTATGTTCTGTGTTTGTGTTTTCGTATTCAGAGCATGGTGTCTGGGTCCTGACTCTTCAGCCTAGTTCGGTTTCCATTCCAGTCGGGATCCGGACACTCATGCTCCATGTCTCGTCTTTGTGAGCACATGGCTTCGGGTTCAGTTTGGTTCTCTTGCCATGCACTCTTCTGTCAGTGTTGTGTGAGTGCACATGGCTGTGTTTGGTTCTTTATTGCCATGTGCACTCGTGTCTGGCTGGTCTTGTATGTTAACACATGGCTTTGTGTTTTTTCTGCCATGTGCTTCCCCGAATCTGCCTCCTTGTTTCCCTAATCTCTCTCCCTCATTGAGTTCTTATTATGTTCATTTGTTTCACCTACTCCTCATGTGCCTTCCAGCCTATTTATTGTGCCCTCTTCCCTCATGTCTCTGCCAGATTGTTTTATGTGTGTTACCCTGTCTGTTGGTTTCAGTCTTCTGCAGTTTCTTAGTCAGATTGCTTGTTTGTTTTGTTTGCTGAGTTTTTGGTCCTGTTTTTCATGTTTTTCTCCATCGTGAGATATTTAAGTTGTATTTTTGTATTCTTTAATAAAGCGTTTGTAACGTAGGCAAAGATTGAAGAGACGGAAACAGGTGTCAGCTTAAGGGGTAAGCTTTTGTTTATTTCTCTTTGTTACAACACTATTGTAGGTTTTCCTTTTTCTTGCTCGGGTTCTCTCTCTTCTGCTCTGTCACTGCTGCCCTTTTTATGCCGCTCTCCTCATGTTACTGAAATTAGACACAGGTGTTAGTCATCATTTAGCTCAGGTGTGAGCCCTTACCGCTTTCTCTCGGACGGGCGCTTGACCACGCCCGCTACCACATACCCCCACCGCCCGACTCAGGCCGGGCATCATCCGGCCTGCCTACCACTCCCCTATTTCTGGAGAGGAAGTCGGCGGCAGCCATCTGCACCCCGGTCTGTGGACCACCTTGAACTTAAAAGGCTGGAGAGCGAGATACCAACGGGTGATCCGGGCGTTAGTATCTTTCATGCGGTGGAGCCACTGCAGTGGGGCATGATCCGAGCAGAGGGTGAAGGCCCGCCCCAGCAGGTAGTATCGGAGGGTGAGGACCGCCCACTTGATGGCCAAACACTCCTTCTCTACGGTGCTGTACTTAGTCTCCCTCAAGGAGAGCTTCCGGCTAATGTACAGCACCGGACGTTCCTCTCCCTCCACCACCTGCGAGAGCACGCCCCCAGCCCTCTGTCTGAAGCGTCCGCCTGCAAAACAAAAGGGAGAGAGAAGTCAGGTGAATGCAAAAGCGGCCCCCCACAAAGTGCAGCTTTAATCTCTGTAAACGCCTGTTGGCACTGCTCTGACCACTGGACCGGATCTGGAGCCCCCTTTTTAGTAAGGTCAGTCAGCGGGCTGGTGACATCCGAATAATTAGGTACAAACCGTCTGTAATAGCCAGCCAGCCCCAGGAACTGCCTCACCCCCTTTTTGGTCTTGGGTCTAGGGCAAGTCGCAATCGCCAGTCGCAATTGTCAATTTGGGGTCGCACCTGGCCATGACCCAAGTGGAACCCCAGATACCATACCTCCACACGCCCAACCGCGCACTTTTTCGGGTTTGCCATGAGCCCCGCCCGCCGCAGCGATCTCAGGACGGCCCTCAGATGTTGTAAGTGCCGCTGCCAATCATTGCTATAAATGATGATATCATCTAGATAAGCAGCGGCGTACGCAGTATGCGGTCTGAGGATCCGATCCATGAGTCGCTGAAACGTGGCTGGTGCCCCGAACAAACCGAAAGGAAGCGCCACGAATTGGTGTAATCCGAACGGCGTGGTGAAGGCCGCTTTTTCACGGGATATTGGTGTCAAGGGGATCTGCCAATAGCCCTTCGTTAGATCCAAGGTCGAATAAAACCGAGCAGAACCTAACCGATCGAGCAGTTCATCAACACGGGCATTGGGTACGCGTCAAATTTAGACACCGCATTGACTTTTCTATAATCTACACAGAAACGTACAGACCCGTCGTTCTTGGGAACAAGGACGACCGGGCTGGACCAATCGCTGTGAGACTCTTCTATTACTCCCATGTCCAGCATCGCGTCCAATTCTTCCCGAACTATTTTCTTTTTATGTTCGGGCAAGCGATAAGGGCGGCAACGCACCACTACACCCGCTCGGTCTCGATGTGGTGTTGTATGATGTCTGTACGGCCCGGTAGAGGAGAGAACACGCCTGCAAATTCCTTTTGTAGTTCGGAAACCTCTGCGAGTTGGCGTGGTGAGAGGTGGTCTCCACAAGGAACCGGGTGTTAGGATCGCAGGCTTTGTTTACCTCCGGTCCGAGCTCCGCCCTCTCCGAACTACCGTTGCTAACGCCACAGAGGCCGCCTCTTCCCTCCACAATTTCAGGAGGTTGAGGTGATATATTTGACGCCGCCTCTATCGGTACGCTTAACTTCATAATCGAGGTCCCCTACTGTCGTGGTGACCTCAAAGGGTCCTTGCCACTTGGCGAGTAATTTTGAGCTCGATGTTGGGAGTAATACAAGTACTTTATCTCCGGTGCAAATTCCCGTAGCTGAGCACCCCTGTCATACAGCCGGCGCTATGCGTTCTTGAGCCTGGAGCAAATTCTCCTGTGTTAACTGCCCCAGTGTGTGGAGTTTTGCTCTAAGATCAAGAACGTATTGAATTTCATTTTTGGCATTGGAAGGCCCTCCTCCCAAGTTTCACGGATGACGCCGAGGACCCGCTGGGCGCCGTCCGTGATAGCAGCTCAAATGGGGAAAATCCCGTGGAGGCTTGCGGAACCTCTCGCATCGCGAATAACAGGGGTCCAGCCATTTATCCCAATTCCTAAGCGCCTTCGCGTACGCAATTTACTGAATCATATTTTTTAACGTTTTATTAAATCGTTTCCACCAGCCCATCCGCTCTGCGGATGGTACACGCTAGTGCTGAATCGACTTAATGCCCAACAATTCGCAAAGTTCGCGAAGTGTTCGTGACATAAACGTAGTGCCTTGATCGGTGAGGATTTCTTTCGAACCCCACCCGGAGATTATCTTGAAGAGTGCCCGGCAACACTGCATGCTGAGATGTTGCTCAGAGGCACTGCTTCCGGATACCGCGTTGCGTAATCCACCAGGACTAACACAAAGCGATGTCCGCGTGACGTCCGCTCTAATGGCCCGACGAGGTCCATTCCAATTCTCTCGAAGGGAACCTCGATCAATGGAAGGGGCGCAAAGGCGCTTTTGGGGTGGCCGGTGGGTTTACCAGCTGACATTCGCGCACGCCGCGACACCACCTGCGGACGTCGCCGCCAATGCCCGCCAATAGAAACGGGCTATTAGACGGAAAAGTGTTTTCCGCTCCCTAGGTGACCGGCCATAGGATTATAGTGAGCCGCCTGGAAAACCATTTCCGCGGCTCCGCGGGATCAACAATTGTGTCACCTCCTCCTTTGTTTGAGCCGCCCTGCGCCACTCTATATAACCGATCTTTAATAGCTTAAAAATATGGATATGAAATGGCGACACCCGGCCGGAGTTGTTGACCATCGATTACTCTCACTTGGTCAAAGGCGTGCTTAAGGGTTTCATCCCACGACTGCTCCAAGGGGAAGTCCCCCTCAGGGAACTCCCTGAGAGGAGGGGTGACCCCTCGCCCCTTCCCTCGCCACTCGGAGCAGCCGAGGACGGCCCCTGCCCGCCTCCCTGCCAGAGCATCGCACATCACACACCTCCTCACTTTCATGCAGGACCCATCCGCGACAAACTCCCTCTAACACATTTCTAAAATTCAGCCAATCAGTACCCAAGATTAGCGGATGGGTGAGGCGGGAACTAACCGCTGCCTCCACACTATGTTTTTCTCCCTGGAATTTGATTGTTAACGTCACCATGGGGTACTTGTGAATATCCCCATGCACACACCTCACCCTCACCCGTTTAGCTGTGCCCAAAGCCCCGGGTTGAACCAAGCGTTGGTGGATGGTGGTCTGATTACAGCCGGTATCCATCAATGCTTGGTATGTACCCCCTGGATCCTTACCGGGACCCGGTACGCTCCAGCCCGACCGGGGCAGCCTGCGGGACATCGGAGACCCGCACCACCGCCCCCACCTCCATCAGCGGACACTGATCCCGGAAGTGGTCCGGGTCTCCGCGATCTCCAACAGACCGCCCAGGCGCCACGGCTGCACCCGTGCTGGCGGGCGCCACCACCTGAGGAGGAGAGCGGCTGAAGGACGGGAAGGGTTAGGCGGGTTCTCCCACAGCCGGGAAGTTGGTCTGATGTATCCTCCACGCCTCGCGGGGCAGGAACGGGCCCTGGGGAGAGAGCAGAGCGAGAGGGAACAGGGGGAAACAGGGGAAGACACAGGGAAGGGGAGAGAGAGAGAGGGGAGGGCTCATCTGCCCTCGGCATCGCCGCCAGGTGGTCCTCCGCTGAGCTGAACAGCTGCCTCCAGCGACGCCGGGCGGTGGCACTGGACCCATTCCGCCGCTCTCCTGGGCAGTCTTTGCGTAAATTGCTCCAGTACCACCTGATCGATAACTCCTCGACGTCGTGGTCCCTCACGAGCAGCCACCGCCGACAAGCGCCCCGGAGCCGTTGAACAAACGCAAACGGGCGGTCGGACTTCTCCAGCTTCATGCTTCGGAAGAGCTGGCGATTCTCTTCCGGGCTCCGACCAACCCGCTGCAGAATGGCCCTCTTCAGGTCGGAGTAAGCCAGGAGGTTCGTCGCTGGTAGTTGTTGTGCCGCGAGCTGTGCTTCCCGGACAGGAGAGGAATCAGACGGGCTGCCCACTGTTCGGGCGGCCAGCCCCAGATTTCAGCCGTCCTCTCAAACAGGTCGAGGAAGGCCTCAGGATCATCTGCCACCCCCATCTTCTGTAGCATGGGCGGGGCAGCGCAGCGCGGGTGTCCGGGGTCGCGGCTGGGGCTGACGCAGCCTCCTGGCTGAGGAGGCTCCGGATAGCGAGTCGGTCCTCTGCCTGAGCCCGCATGACCTCGAAGAACCGCCGATCTTGATCCTGCCGGAGCTCAAGCAGGGATTGTTGGTGGCCTTGATGGAGAGTAGCGAGGGACTGGAGGATTTCCGCCAGCTGGGAGGACTCTATGGGACGACCTTGCTCCATAACAACAAAAAAAAATGTCCCGGGTTTCTGCACCAATGTAACGTAGGCAAAGATTGAAGAGACGGAAACAGGTGTCAGCTTAAGGGGTAAGCTTTTGTTTATTTCTCTTTGTAACAACACTATTGTAGGTTTTCCTTTTTCTTGCTCGGGTTCTCTCTCTTCTGCTCTGTCACTGCTGCCCTTTTTATGCCGCTCTCCTCATGTTACTGAAATTAGACACAGGTGTTAGTCATCATTTAGCTCAGGTGTGAGCGCCCTTACCGCTTTTCTCTCCCGGACGGGCGCTTGACCACGCCCCCGCTGCCACAGCGTTGTTATTGTTGCCTCTCTGAGTTTGGATCTGTTCCTTACAAACTGTAACATAACAATCTGGCCAATGCAGGAACCAGCAGAGGCATTTTTCTCGACTCGGCTCACGCCCGGAAGGAATCAGTCTCTCAGGGTACCACCCAGTACAACAATGATGTGGTCAGCTCTCAGAATGGTCGGCCCTGTCACATTTATGCTTTGGAGCTTGCCAGTAAGCCCCACAGTTGGTGCTTTGATGAGACCTGTTTAAAACATTTATTCCTTTCAGGCTTGAACAAACCGTTCAGTGCTGAAGATCTGGGTGAGATTGTTTTTATTTATTTTGGCCATTTATTTTCGCTTTTCCACTGCACGGTACAGCTCAATTCGACTCTGCTCGCTTTTTGGGGGGTTTCCACTGTGGATAGTACCTGGTAATTTTTTTAGTACCACCTCGGTCGAGGTTCCAAGAGAGCCGAGCCGATACTATATGTGATGTCAAAACCCTGCAGATCACTGATTGGTCAGAGAGAATCATCACTACCAGCATCACTGGATTGCGACACGGGACATCAACCTACTAGTTTTAAAGTTAGCAAAAGCGATAGCAGTACCATTTGTTCATGCAACTTTTGAATTGTTAAAAGAAATGGCTTTGCGCAAAACCATGTCGTGGTCAATAAACAAGGTGCAGACGTTCCTCTTGTTAGCGACAAACGAAAGCTAACAGCTAGAGGTTGTGTTATTGTTTATGGTCAGTAATGTTTGTGTCGTGTTTAAGATGATGTCACGGCAGTAGAGGCGGCAAAACTATGACGATCAGCCTATAATCCCATCCATGTTGAGGCAGCACTAAACTGCAAGCACAGTCGAGTTGAGTTGAACCTTAACGTGCAGTGGAAAAGTGCCATTAGTGGGCCATATTAGCTGTCTCAACAAGATGGAGGTTCTACTCTGTGACAGGGCTTACTCACCTGAGCACTCCTCTCTGTCCATGCCCGGTCCATCCCTTGGCTCTTCTCGGGCTTCTCGCTGAAGTAGGAGGAAGCTCGGCGCGGACCACCAGGAGGCCGTGGAGCCCACAGCCAACCACCAGAAGGCAGAGGAGCAAGAGGAGAGAGGTCCTTGTGGAGAGGTCCAAGGCAGCGCCCCAAGAGGGCTCAGAGTCTGCTGCTATCCCCTGGGTGAGCACTAATGTCCTGTCACCTGTGGTCGTAGACAAGTGTGTCCAGTCATCAGCGGTCGTCGCCCACTCTGACCTCTTGCCAGCAGCAGCTGCTCAGTCTGACTGTGGATCTTGACACCCATGTTCTGTGTTTATGTTTTTGTGTTTAGAGCATGGTGTCTAGGTCCTGACTCTTCAGCCTAGTTCGGTTTCTATTCTGAGTCAGGATCCGGACACTCGTACTCCATGTTTCATCTTTGTGAGAGCACAGCTTTGGATTCAGTTACAAACAAAACTTACAAAACATTTCCTGAAACCACACATGCTTAATTACACTCATAGTTATCTGGAGGGAATTAAATTATTTCCTCCATGAATATGTGAAGCTTAATGAACAACTACCATTCATTTTTCCTGGAATGTATACACAGTATGAGCAAGGTTTACAGTGTGCTTAAAGGAATAGTTCACCTAGAAATGAAAATACTTCCATCATTTACTCACCCTTATGTTGTTCAAAACTCATATGACTTTCTTTCTTTCATGGAACACAAAATAGCTTTTTGACAACTATTAGAAACTATAGTTTTATTACTGGACTGAAATTAAATTGTGTAATTATGTTTTAACAGGAATATTATCCACCTGTATGTTGCCTCTAAAGCCGTAATGTTAGTCTAAACTTACAGTTTAAATCATATCTGATTTAGTCCAGTCTGGTTTGCATTGTTCGGTAGACCACTGCTGTCTACAGGCAGTATTATGAACCAGATTCATTTAGGTTGAGTTCAGGGAACATTTTACTGTGAACTGGTCTCTCTTGCTCTAGGTTGTACAATGAGAGTGAAACAACTCATCGTGTTACTCGTAGCCTTAATTTGCCGACTTTAGTTAGCCTACACCTGTCCTTTCAACTCTTACCTGTAAATCTCCCACTCCCCTTCTTTCTCTCTCTTTTTTCTGTCACTTTCTCCTCCCTAACTCCTACTGTATAAAATTGATTCATGTTGCACCAGAGTTTTAGTCACTGTAGCCATGAGGTCCATTCTCTCTCTCTTCTGTTTTGTCAGCTCTGAAACTCTGCTCAGGTTTGACTGTTCAAGAGAATTATATCTATCTATAATTCTATATAGACAGAACTATAAAGAATTAGTTGGTTTGTCCAAAAACCAAAGGTCCATACAATGCAAAATCTATCTACATGGATCTAGAAATGTAACACATTCTACTCTTTGGAAGTCGCTTTGGATAACAGTGTCTGCCAAATGAATAAATGTAAATGTAAATAAATGTAAATGTAAACATATACAGTATTAGATATCATATTTCACAGTTGGTTTTGGGTGAGAACAGACCAAAATGTATCTCCTTTGCACTGTACATCTTTCCATTTCAGTCTGTAGGCACGATCATGATTCCAAGCTTGATTACACATCCTAGTGCCTGACGTATGCTCAGAGCGCTAGATGGCCCTAGGAAATGTAATCAAGCTTGAAATCACGATCGCCAATAAAACTGCTGTCAAGATGTACAGTGAAAAAGCAGTTACATTTTGGTCTGTCCTCACCCAAAACCAACTGGATCGCTTCAGAAGACATGGATTGAACTACTGGAGTCTTATGGATTACTTTTATGCTGACTTTTTGCTTTTTGGAGACTCAAAAGGCCTGATCACCATTTACTTGCATTGTATGGACCTACAGAGCTGAGATATTCTTCTAAAAATGTTTGTTTAGACTGGCTGATATCATCCCTCAAGCCAGTAATCTAAGATACTATCGGTGTACTTGGGCTCCTTGACCACACCATGCTGTGATCAGGTCGTCGTGTGGTCAGTCTTCCAACAGACTCTGACCATTAACCAACAGCAGGTACAGAGGGATTTATTATGGGGCCTTATCTACAAGGCAACATGCAGAGTAATTAAACCAATTAAATGCTCTTAATCACATACATGCACTGAGCACTTTGTTAGGAACATATTAGGTTTGTGTTCAGCAGAAGAAAGATAGTCATGCACATCTGGGATGGCATGACGTTGAGTAAATGATCATTTTAATTTTTGGGTGAACAAAGGTATAGGTCTTTAGACATGAGGTTGCTATGCCATTTTGCATTTATTTGCCATGCTTGCATTTTTAAGTACTGGTAGCCATGCATGCATACATAATATTAAATTAAATTAAATTAAATTAAATTAAAAGAAAATCTTTGTTTATGAGGGATTTAAAGGTTAGTTCACAAATTTAAATTCTGTAATAATTTACTTACCCTCAAGTTGCTCCAGACAGTGTTACTAAAAAAAGTAAAGCAATATAAAGTACACAAAACTTCCCTAAAATTATCAGTTTACTTAACTGATTAATTCATCAAAAAAGTAATCAAATGACCAATTACAGTACATTATCAAAAGAATTAGTAAAGTTACTTTCTAAAACTCTTTTAAGAGAAATGATTTTTTTTCCACTCAAAGAATTCAAAATAATAATAATAATGTCTACAATGTCTTGTTCATTGTCACATTTCTCCCTTACAATGGGTCACATTTTACATTTCGTTTAGATTGTCTGAAGTTCACCATCTCCTTGCATTTAGTTTTATATGTATTGGAATCTAAGACAGCATCAAACGTCTACATACAATAATTGAGTTTTATTTGTAACATTGTTTACTGCAGTACACTAGGAAGACCAAACCAAAGAAAATCATAGTTATAAGGCTAAGCTGAATGTGATGAAGGGTCTTGAGAATGCACAAGTGGATGATGTGAAAATGGGAAACTTAAGGTGCCCTCTCATTCAAGCACATGTTCTGCACTCATTAAAACCTACCAAGCTTGTAGCATCATACTCAAAAATACTTGATGATGTAATTGGTACCAAAGGTGCTTCAACAAAGTATTGGGCAAAGGCTGTGAATATTATATACATGTGATTTGTTTTGTTTTTTTATTTTTAATAGATTTGCTAAGATTGTCATTATGGGGTAATCTTTTTTTTTTTTTTTTTCCAATGTTTCTCATTTGTCTCCATCAGACTTAAGAGAACAGTTTTTTTTTTATAATTAACATTTTTATTGATTCATAAGTTAACACAAAGAAAAAAAACACAACATATATATTGATTAATTATATATATGGATTAGGTTGCATGCAGACAAAGATGGATTCATTGATTATTTTTATTTTTTTCATTACTTTATTTTGTTTCAATTCTTTTTTCATTTTTCTAAGCAACACAAATGCCATGGACTCAATAAAAATGCATCCAAATCCTTGACAAGTCCATTGAGTTCGAACTCGAGTACCCCAATTATAAACATCACTGTCAAATAAAGGGCTGGAGAGAGAGAAAAAAAAATTAATGTTTTAACTCCCAGATCAGATGATTTAGATGCTCTCTTCTAATGTACCTGCTGACCTGGCAGTGTGAAGGTCCTCTACAGTGAGTTCATTCAGAAACCCTGCACACTGCAACACAATAGGACTTAACTTAGGTACAATAACAATGACATAATGTTTTTGTAGTAAAATAAAGCAATATGGGGTGTTCATATTGCTAATTACTGTTTATTATTATCTTGTTTCCTTGTTGGGTTCATTAGTAGTTGTTGTGTCTTACTCTGCCAAAATCTCGCCCTGGTTTACTGCGGATGAGCTCCAGGCTGTCTTTTTCTTCTTCTGAGGCATCAGGCTGCTTCCATATGCTGCTCACCCAAACACAAAAAAAGAGCTCTCACTAGCTACACACACTAGGCAAACATACAAAGCAGACAGAAGTGGATGGAATCCCTCAGTACACGAGACAGCTTGTGGACAGATATTTGTTCAGAGCACTGGGTATCCATGTCCCGAGGCCACCGTGTTGTGTATCATCAACCAATTAAGCTAAAACATTGCATCCATCATCTGTGGCAGGTAAGCTGCTTTTCTAAAACCATTATGGTATAATAGACCTTGTTGTTAAGGTATGTACATGGTAAACTAGTATTTTACATTTTACATTGTAGAAAATGTATTTGGCATCACAATGTTAGGGTATGGTGTTTGGTTAGGTTGCCAGGGTGTTGCTATGTGGTTGCTAGGGTGTTCTGGGTGAGTACTAGGTGGTCAACAGTTGTCAATCATATTTTTTTGTATCTGTTTTATTGTTACTCAAAGAGACATCTCAAGTCAAATAGCTAAAAAGAAATTGCTCCCCTCCCCTCTCTTTAATAACATATCCGTAGCACAAATGTGCATGACGCATACGTGCCCAGGATTAATCCTTAATGTTAGAGGTTTGTTCAAATCCCCAACCTAAGTATGAGCAATAGTTACAGTGATGCTTGCCTTAGCAAGCACCATTAATCAGAAACAAACAGTACATTTCACAGGTCATAAAGATTTAAGCTATGAGAAGAATATATAATTGTGCTGTAACAATGGAAAGTGTGTGATGGCATGAGCTATCACGTAGGACTTCTCTATTGATGTTGAAGGGATTCCCAGCAATGGCTCCACTGCAAGGACAAAACACACACACAAACACATTATGTGCACGTTAAACTCCTCTTCCTCAAACTGTTTTTTTCTTCTGTGGAACACAAAAAGAGATGCAAAGCATAATATTTGCATCAGTCACCATTCACTTAGATGAAAAGATTCACTGAAAGTAAATGGGGACTAACATAATGCTAATGCCTATGATCTACTTTGGAGTTCCAAAGGAGAACGTCATATGGTTTTGGAAAAACATGAGGGTAAGTAAATTATGACAGAAGTTTCCTTTTTAGTGGAACTATCCCTAAACTATCCCTTGGAAATCACTGACAAACAGTATGATGCACTATCTGGCCAAAGGTTTGTGCGCACCTGAACACCAACATTCATATGTGCTTGTTGAACATTTAATTTCAAAACCATAGTAAACAGGGGCCTGCAAGTAAAGACGCTGACTACCACCCCTGGAGTTGCGAGTTCAAATCCAGGTTGTGCTGAGTGACTATACCCAGGTCTCCTAAGCAACCAAATTGGACCGGTTGCTAGGGAGGGTGGAGTCACATAGGGTAACCTCCTCGTGGTTGCTATAATGTGGTTCTCGCTCTCAGTGGGGCGCATGGTGAGTTGTGCACGTATGTCACGCAGAATAGCATGAAGCCTCCACGTGCAGTCAAGATGTCTTAATCCAGACTCAGTACAACATTTCTTTATAGACCTCACCCTGTGCACAGGAGCATTGTCATGCTGAAACAGAAGAGGGACTTCCCCAAACTGTTACAATAAAGTTAGAATCACACAACTCGTTTAAATGCCACTGTATGCTGTAGCAAGACTACTATTTACTGGAAATAATGGAATAGCCAAACATGTTAATTAAAAGGGGGTGTCCACAAACTTTTGACCAGTGTTTATCTCAGAATAGCGTATATACATCTCATTGAATTCCATTCAAAGTGTGAAATGTGTTTACCTTCCAAGAGGCATTACATTAACCCATCTTCCGATTTCCTCTCGACATCCCTGCTTAGATCTGTAGCATGTCTACAAGAAATTACAACAAATCTGAAAATTAACACTAATTAATAGTGTTCAGAGCTACATAGCAACTGGATGGAAGTCAACATGTATCCATTCATGACACTTTACATAAGATCACTGAGTGACACTTTACTGTTGCCTCACATTAGTTCTAAACTTCTTCTAAAATATTCTAAATAGAAGTTAGCATCATTGTATTCAAAGACACCTGAGAATCCAGTGACCTGAGAATCCAGTGACTTCAGATTGGCAATAGCTTCCCGTAGCCAAAGCTGCATATCTGTTACAACCCGTTCAGAAAATTACAACAAACAGTTTAGTCAACAGCAAGGCTTTTGTAAGAAATATTGAATGATATTAAATTCAAGTCCCATTCAGTGCACGACAGACCCACCTGACCGTTTCTGCTCCTGCCTGTGTGAAGCTTTCCAGCTGGATCACCAATAATCTCCTTTAAAAGAGGATATGAACACAGTCATTTAAATTTTTGGTTTCCATTAAACAAAATTAAAAGATGACCAAATAACCTCATAATCCAAATATTTTATCCTGTTAACCTGACTAAAATGTGTAAATTTACATTCCGTTTGTGTTGATCAAATCACTTAAAACAAGTCTTACAATCACTAAGGAGACTGTTTACTTAACCTTCAGCCTGCGGTCATTGGCTGTGTGAATATCCTCGTCTCCACTTGACTTTGGACCATTCATGAAAAACCTGATAAATTACATTTTTAAATAGCTCAGTTATTCATATACAGTGAAAATAAAAGAAATTTGATAATGCACTTAATTTAATTAGTAAATGTCTAAACTCTTTTTATTTGAAGTTTGTGAAAAATACAAATATCATGGTCCAGCACAACTGTATATCTGTCTATCTGCATTTCCATCCACAGAACTGCCGCTCACTGGATGTTTTTTGTTTTTGGCACCATTCTGAATAAATTCTAGAGACTGTAGTGCATGAAATCCCAGGAGATCAGCAGTCAGACTGGTGCCAGACAGGCTGGTTTGAGTAATTCTGTAACTGCTGATCTCCTGGGATTTTAATGCAAAACAGTAATATAAAATAAAACATCTACAGTACATGATCTACCATAGGTTTACATAAGGTGGAAATGTTATGAAGTTCAATGCAGCTGATCAACAATATACTTACATGAATGTGTATAAGTTCAAAGAAGGCATTACTTAGTTAGTCTAATTAATTACTAAAAACAAAAAATGTCCAGCGAGGGGCAGTTCTGCACTTGGAAATGCCTTGTTGATGAGAGAGGTCAACGGAGAATAGCCAGACTGGTTTGAACTGACAAAGTCTACGGTAACTCAGATAACGACTCTGTACAATTGTGGAGAAAACAATATCATCTTAGAATGCTAATCTGAGATGTGGGTTGGTGCTGTTTTTGCACAATATTAGGCAGGTGGTTTTTATGTTGTGGCTGATCGGTGTATGTTGACTGGACAGTTTAATTGGGTCAACTCAAATCACCTTGATACAACTAAAATGTAAAAAAAATTAAAATGTTTAAAATAAAATCAGTGAAGGCATTTGCATCAGCACTCTCACATGGCTATTGTTGTGAATGGAGTCTGTACTCTGTGACTGGGCATACAGTGCATCCAGAAAGTTAATTAAAATTAATTACAAATAGCTAACAGAAATGTAAAGCACATATATGACTTTGAAAATTTAGGAAAATTATGCCCTATAGGCCTACATCCACTAGCTCATAAATCACGTCTTCTTCGTTTGTTTTGGGAACGCCAGAGCTCTGCCCATATTATGCATATTAAGTGCAAGTGAACCAATCAAATGCTTTAGCGACGGTCATTCATTTTAGGAAACGTATTGGTTACCTAACGTAACCTCGGTTCTCTCTAGATGAGGGAACGAGTATTGCGTAAGCTAGCTTACGCTACGGGAAAGATTCATCTTTTCTGAGATATTGAAGCCAAAAAATTATCCTTAATTTTTGTATCCATTGTCAACGCAGTGCGGCAGCTGCAGACCTTGAGCGGGCTAGCTAGCAAGCTCATAGGTTGCTCTGCGGCAACTGCTGCAGCCTATAGACGAGCTTGGGCTGAACTCGCGATCCAATGAGAGGCGTCCGCGGCTCACTGCATCAAAGCCCGCCAAAATGGGCGTGACTTGAGTGCATATAAGCGTAGTTCAGTAGGCTGGAACCCTGGTTTTCATTGACTGAAGCGAAAAGTCACTGCGTGGCACGAGCACGGCCGGCTACGCAATACTCGTTCCTCATCTAAAGAGAACCGAGGTTACGTTAGGTAACCGATACGTTCTCTTACGAGAGGTTCTCTCAGATATGCGTAAGCTAGCTTACGCTACGGGAACCCATTGTCAACGCCGTCGCGCCAAGCATCCACTGTATGAGCCCCAGGGACTTAAGGGGGACCCGGGAGCCCTTATGAATGGGGAAATAATATTTGGCCGGCAAGAATGCGGGTCATTGATTGTGTAATACATAAGCACATAGTGGGAAGGGAACGACAGAGCGGCGGTGCCGGTCTGTGTGGAATGTGTCCCATCAATGCAGCTCACCAGGGGAGCTGTAGCGTATTAAACCGCTAGTAGTTTTGCCTGCAGAGCGGGCACTTCCATATTGTAAAATCTGACAAAGGTGGAGGGGAAGTCCATCCCGCTGCCACACATATGTCGTGAATGGAAATCCCGCTGGACCATGCCCACGAGGATGCCATGCCTCTAGTGGAGTGAGCCCTAATGCCCAACGGGCATGGCAGGTCTTTTGACGCCGTATGCAGCAGCAATAGCGTCCACTATCCATCTAGATAGTGTCTGTTTCGAGGCGGCGAGACCTTTGGTGCGCCCTCGAACTAAACGAAAAGTTGCTCAGAGCGTCTGAAAGCAGCGGAGCGCGCAGTATACAATCTCAGTGCTCTGACCGGGCAAAGGAGATTGGCGTCGCGTCAGCTATCGGATGCTGGCAGCGCCGATAGGGAAATGACCTGTGCTCTGAAAGGAGTACCGATCACCTTGGGAACATAGCCGTGTCTAGGCTTTAAAATGACCTTGGAGTCACTTGGTCCAAACTCAAGACACGCAGCGCTGACAGACAGCGCGTGAAGGTCTCCCACACGCTTGACTGATGACAGGGCAGTCAGAAAACGGTTTTGAGTGAAAGGTATTTCAAATCCACGGATTGAAGTGGTTCGAAAGGGGGGGCTTTCATAGTTTCGAGAACTATAGAAAGATCCCAGATAGGAACCGATGGGGGGCGCGGGGGGTTCATCCTTCTAGCTCCCCTGAGGAAGTGGATGACCACCTCGTTTTTACCCCATGACTGGCCGTGCAGGGGTTCAGCGAAGGCCGCAACGGCCGCCACATACACTTTGAGCGCTTGTAGAAATACGAGCAGCGACGACACCCCACATGTCCGCGGGTCCAGGTCTCTGTCGGTGCACCATTTTGAGAACACAGACCATTTTGACGCATAGAGTCTTCTCGTGGAAGGGGCTCTAGCGTGTATGATGGTGTTTATTACTCCTTCTGGCAGAGCGACGGGTAGTCGCTGATCACCCACGCATGCAGCGCCCAGCTCTGGGTGGGGATGCCAGATTGTGCCGCGAGCTTGAGAGAGGAGATCTGCTCTCACTGGGATGGGCCACGGTGCTGTCAGTGACAGCTGCGTAAGCTCCGGGAACCATGTCTGATTCTCCCAACGTGGGGCTATGAGGAGCACCGAGTGACGCTGCTTCCTGATCCTCTGCATTACCTGTGGCAATAGCGAGACGGGAGGGAAGGCGTAAGCGGGCGCCTGGGCCAGTCCTGGGCCAGCTGCCCTCGCTTTTGAGAAAAATATTGGGCAGTGAGAGTTCTCTTTGGACGCAAAGAGGTCTATCTCTGCTCTGCCGAATAGGTGCCATAACGCCTGGACTGTTTGAGCGCAGGGACCATTCCCCTGGGGAATATTGTCTCTGGACAGTCTGTCCGGGCCGCCGCTCAGGTGGCCTGGCACGCGCGTCAGCCCTCAGCGAGCGCAGGTGGCACTGGGACCAACTCAGTATGCCTTCGCCAGATGGAAGAGGTTCCTGGATCTGACACCGCCCTGACGGTTTACGTAGGATACCACAGATCTGTTGTCCGAACGGACCAGGACGTGGTGACCCTGAATGACCGGGAGAAAGCGCACGAGCGCGCACTCGACAGCTATCATTTCCAGACAATTTATGTGAAGGAGCTTTTCCTGAACTGACCATAGGTCGAAAACCGACAGCCCTCGCGAGACCGCGCTCCAACCCGTGTTGGACGCTGCCTGTCGAGATGACTTTTCGCGAGATACAGCTCCCATTGTCACTCCCCGCTGATACCATTCGCCACTGTCCAGGGCTGCAGAGCTGAAATACAGGTCTGAGTCACCTTGATGGGCTGGCGCCTGTGGCCCAAGCCCGGCGAGACGCGCGGTGTTTAGCCAGTGCTGAAGCGGCGCATGTGCAGTAAACCCAGCTGAAGTACTGCTGCAGCTGAGGCCATTTAACCTAGCACTCTCTGGAATTTCTTCAGAGGCGTGAGGCTGTTCATCTGAAAAGATGCGGCTAGTCGCTGAACACGGCGCCGCTGTGTAGATAAGCGAGCCGCCATTGCCACAGAGTCTAGTTCTATTCCAAGGAAGGAAATTGTCTGACTGGGCTGTAGTGAGCTCTTGGTCCAATTGACTGCAAGACCCAAACTGTTCAGATGGCTGAGGAGAACTGCTCTGTGAGACAGAAGCTCCATATGTGACTGTGCCATAATCAGCCAGTCGTCCAAATAGTTCAAAATTCGCGAAACCCTGACTCCGCAGGGGTGCGAGCGCCGCATCCATGCACTTCGTGAAAGTACGGGTGCTAAGGACAGGCCGAACGGAAGGACGGTGTATTGATAAACCTGGCCGCCGGCTGAATCTCAAGAATGGCCTGTGATGGGATTTATCTGAATCTGAAAGTATGCATCTTTCAGATCGAGAGAAATAAACCAGTCCTCTGGCGCACTATGCGCGAGGAGTTTCCTGATTGTAAGCATTTTGAACGGTCTTTTGCAAGCACCTTGTTCAAAACCCTGAGATCTAATATGGGTCTGAGGCCGCCGTCTTTCTTGGGAACAAGAAAATAACGGCTGTAAAGCCCTGACTCGCTCAGAGAGGGTGGCACTTTCTCTATGGCCCTTTTGCACAGAAGGCTTGCTATTTCTGAACGAAGCATGCACGCTGCTTCCGTGTTCACAGTGGTTCCGAGCCGCGCTCTGAAGCGAGGAGGGCCACGATCGAACTGTAGCAAATAGCCCTGTTGTATTGTACTTAACACCCACTTGGATATCCCTGGAATAGCTTCCCACGCTTTGAAGCGTAACGCTAGAGGGTGAATGGCCAATTCGCTCTGATTGCCGCGACACAGAGCTGAACAAAATGTGTGAGCGCGCTTAGTGTGTTTATGCATGATTGCTGGCAGACAGCATGAACAGGCTGTTTTGTGAGTGACTTCCCAATTGGAATGAATGGGGAAAGAGTCACATCTGTTACGTGATGCGCAAGCATAGTCATGGGCACGGGACTTACACACAGAGGAATGTTTGCTGGCCGTGTAACAGAGCCGGCAGAGAATGGGCGCGCGACGTATTCGTGGGCGCATTTATTGACTCTACGCCGAGCTGTTCAGTAATCGCTTTATGTGAGCGTGCTCTGGTGGGGACACGAGACATGCAGTGCTTGTGTGTAGAGGTGAACACTGGATTGTGGGCACATTTTCTACACATAGGGCTGGTCGTAAGACAGAGCTGCCAGAGAATGGGCGCCACGACGCATTTGTGGGCGCTTTCATTGACTCTGACGCCGAGCGGTTCGTGAATCGCTTTATGAGAGCGTGCTCTGATAGGGGCACGGGATGTGTTATGCTTGTGTTTAGGGGTGAACACTGGGTTGTGGGCACATTTTCTACACATAAGACATGTTTGCTCTTTACAAGATTTATTTGGGTCGCCGTGAAAACGGCGCTTGAGTGCAGGCAAGCGGGCAGTGCCACCGGCTTGTTGGCTGCTAAATTCACCACTGCAGTAGCCTGAGAGAAGGGGACTGACAGGGGCGTAAGCTTTGACGGTGGTCCGCCGCGGCGGACTGAGCCGCCGCTTGTTCAACACAGTTAGGAAGACTTCGGCTGCTCGGGTTTCAGCGCTACCTTAGATCGAGGCCCGCGGGGCGGCGGTCTCGCGGCGGCTGTCTGAGCGCGATCGAGGGCGGCCACCCTGTCGACGCTGAGAAGTCTGAGTTTGTTGAACTGGGCGCTGTGAAGAGGCTCGTGCAGGAGGCTGATCACGTGAGCGGCCTGCAGAGGAGCTAGTGCGACGCGGCAGGAAGAGGTTCATGGCTTGGGTGGCTTTCTGGACTTCTGAGAAGCGGTCAACAATGCCACTCACCGCGGAGCCGAAGAGACCGGTCGGAGAGAGCGGTGCGTGCGGTGCGTTGAGGAACGTGGAGCGCTCTGCTTCTCCCATGTCGGCTAGTGTTAGCCACAAGTGTCTCTCGGTCACAGTCAGCGAGGCCATGCACTTCCCTAGAGCTTGGGCTGCAGCTTTGGTAGCCGAAGGGCGCAGGTCTGTCGCGCCAGAGATCAGTAACAGCCTCTGGGTGCCTGCCTTTCTCATCCCATTCCCGAAGAAGGTCTGCTTGTAGGATCTGTAAAACGGCCATTGAGTGCAGAGCAGATGCGGCTTGGCCGGCGGCGGAATAGGCGCGGCCAACATAGGCGGAAGTAGCTCTTCAGGTCTTAGACGGGAGCACAGGCTTGGAACGCTATCTTGCGGAAGGCGGACAAAGGTGTGCTGCTACCGAGTCCTCGACCGGGGGGATGGAGGAGTAGCCTCTCTCAGTGGCGCCGTCCACCGACGCGAGAGAGGTGGAGACGTGGGAACGGGACCTGGCTGAAAAGGAGCTGCCCACCGACTTTGCAAGCTCCGTGTGTAATTCCGGCAGGAAGGGAGCGGCCCGCGCCGCAGGTGTAGAGCGCCGATGGCTTTGAAGAAAGCAGCCGTCGAGTCTGTTGGGTGCCTGCTCAGGGGGCGGTGGCCACTCGAGCCCGAGGCAGTCGACGGCCTGTGTGAGGAGGCGTGTTAACTCCCTTCGACCCGGCGCTGGTCCTGCTGGATTCCTGGGCCGAGGAGGAGGCTTGGGAGCCTGACCACTCCTCGCTGTCCGAAGCCATGATGGAACAGCGGCCCTTATCCTCCGCCTCATCATCCGAGATGGCAGCAGTGCGGCCGCTCGGCTGAAGGTGGCTGAGACGGCCGGCTTCTTCTAGCGCTGTCCACGCTTGCTTGATGCCCCTCGAACGGCGACGCGGCTTCCAGGTCAGCGATGCGAAGAGCTTCGCTGAAGAGATGAAAATCAGGGTTCCAGCCTACGAACTATGCTTATATGCACTCAAGTCACGCCCATTTTGGCAGGCTTTGATGCAGTGAGCGCGCGGACGCCTCTCATTGGATGCGAGTTCGCCCAAGCTCGTCTATAGGCTGCAGCAGTTGCCGCAGAGCAACCTATGAGCTCGCTAGCTAGCCCGCTCAAGGTCTGCAGCTGCCGCACTGCGTTGACAATGGATACAAAAATTAAGGATAATATTTTGGCTTCAATATCTCAGAAAAGATGAATCTTTCCCATAGCGTAAGCTAGCTTACGCAATACGAAAGAACCTCTCGTAAGAGAACTAATCGCCCAACTGCTTATAAGGCTGAAGAACCGCCTCCAAAAAATAAACATACACTGTGACATTTGCAACTGTAGATGGCGCTATCCGCTGTGTCATAAAACCACCGAGACTATTACATATTTTGGCGAACTGTCCATGATTGGGCTTTCGTACACACTGCAAAAGCTGAAAGACTCTTAATAATATGTAACACAATTAAAATACATATATTGCAATGTATTTATTGTGTAACTAAATATTGTTCTGCAAAATATTCACAAAATTAGGGTTAGGGGTATAGAGTGTAACTACAGATGCAACACGTGTACATCATACGTAGGCCTACATTGTAGCCTACCATACGGTTGGCTTACTGTTCAGAGAAAGTTAAGCTCAATCAACAGCATTTGTGGCATAATGTTGATTACCACAAAAAATTATTTCGTCTTGTCCAGCCTTTTCTTTTAAAAAAGGAAAAAATGAAGATCTGGGTTAAATTGAGGCACTTCCAATGGAAGTGAGTGAGGCCAATTTTTGGAAGGTTTAAAGGCTGAAATGTGAAGTTTATCGTTTTAAAAAAGCACTTACATAAATGTTCCTATCAAAACTTGTGTATTATTTGAACTGTATAGGTGTTTAAAGAGTAATTTTTATGGCCTTTTTTAGATTTTAGTCATTAGGCTACGTCCTGGCAACAAAGATGTAAAATTGGCTTTTACACAGATAACGCTAGTAAGCGATTTTATCACACTAAAATCATGTTAACACGCATAGTGTTTATATCTTGTGGATATACTTTTGAAATAGTTTGTATTTTAACTTTACAGATTTAACGTTCATTTCCATTGTAAGATTTTTGAACTTTTTAAGAAAATATCAAAATTATTAAAAAACTGATCAAATATTGATTAAATAAGCGACCAAAATAGATGGAAAAGTCATAACATGTGGGAGAGAAAGTTTATAGCTTATATACTAAAATTGCGTTAATTCAGAAGTGATTTTTAAGATTATTTTAAGAACAGCAGTTACAGAAAGAAACTCAAATGTTAAATGTCAACGAACTTGAAACTAGGAACGTTTAACATCGAGATCAGTTTTCTCACCGGAGCACTGTAAGAGGTCGAACCATCCAGGCAAGCAGGATGGAAGTGTAAGCCTTCTCATTTATTTCCAAACTCTTACAGAACTTTTATTAACATAAATGACTATATTTTATAGTTAATCTCACTATTAAAAATAATCAATTTAGATAACTCTTGTTTTCGGAAAATGGTTCTTGTTTAGAACTAAACATTCGTGCAACTCCCGTTAATATGCAGGTTTCATAATGTGACTCAAACTGCATATGGATCTTTTTTTTTTGTTCATATTTGTCTAATGAGTTCCATCTGCTTAGGTAAAATCCTGAGGACGAGCTAATTTAATACAACGAAATACACTATTCACCAATATCAACCAACTGACTGGTGCGCAGTTTACATCTGAGCTGAGCTCCTTAAAATAGAAGGCTTAATATAAACTAAATATATTATATAGACAATTGACAATTTGTTCAAATATTTAATGTAGTAAAGATGTTGATTTTTATTGTTTGAACAACACACACTCACAATGATCAAATACGAGCTACTGTCAATATCCGATTTCTTTAGATGATTCAACTTGGAATAATTAAAACATTTTCAATACTCATCTTGTAGGAGAGATGCCAATGCTGCTATGCTAAGCAATTATGAGGTCAGTATTTTCTGTAACCCGTTTATATTTAATTTTGACTCATTTGTGTGTACTACATGGCAATGGCCAGATAACTCATTTCTGTTATTAGAAATGCATGTTGTACATTGATTGTCAAATATTTGTTGTGTCTGTGTGTTTTTATACATGTCCTTTACTGTACTAGGTCTATCAGCTACTGACAGACTTGAAAGAGAAGAGGAAGGAGATTGTTAAAAATAAGCACAGCACTGGGCAGCAGAATCTCAACAACATTATGTATGAGGTGTGTGTCATGAATGAAACCCCCAAAGAATGCATTCATGACGCGTTTGTGCTCAAAACAACAAGAGTATTGCTTCTTTCTTTCAGAGTTGTAACTTGACACCCGCATATTTTAAAAGCGGCAAGATACATGGCAGCAGTCAAAGAGTCTGTGTAGTTTGTTTATATACAAAATAATTCAAAATAGTCCAGATGTTCCCCTTTGCTGTTCATGAATATTTAGCCTAGCCACACAAGGCCTACTCTCTTTAACTGTGCACCAGTGGGTGGGGCCAAGGGTGAGATGATGCATGTTTTGGGATGTGTAAATACAAATATATATTTTAAAAGATATCTAAATATCAATGAAAATGTTATTATCCATTTCATGACCCCTTTAATGATTTTAATTTGGTTCACTTAATTAAAATAAAAAATTGTGAGATGGATTTTTCAACTACAGTGGTTCAGCTGTAGGAATGCTGGGGTGACTAAAACAATTTAACAGCGTGATGGTATAAAACTGTGCATTTACCACCTATTGTCTATTACCACCTTCTGCTACTTATCCCAGTGATGGAAATAAGTGCAATTAGAATAGCTAAATATGTGGGAGAGCATTGTTTAGAATCGTAATATAACCTTAGTAACTTCGTTTCCACTATTGGGCCAAATAGGGCATGCTATTGCGCCCTAGGCCCAGCTGCGTTTAAACTGTCACTTCCAGGGCTTCATCGTGCATCTTCAGGGCTTTCTCTTTGCAAGTGGCCTTTGGCCCAGTGATTAAACTTGGGCCAAACAAGACCAACCGTGGATTAAGGTGGGTTCAGTGTCAAAGGCAGAGTTTCACTGAACTTGTCAGGATATGTATCCAGCGCACAATGGTGCAGGTTCAGGGGAAAAAAATACAATAAAATGCAGGCACAGAACAAATCCTTTAAAATGCACAATGGACAAAGCGGTGCCCAAAGATATCACTTTCCATGGTTCAGTGAACTTTTATAGACTGTGTGCTGGGACATATTCCTGCTGTTAGTAGAGAGACCACTCGGGACACCATGGCAGTTACAGTCAAATAGTTGTTATCGCTAGTTTATCTTTCTAGCGAGCTTATGTTTACATTCAATATAAACTCGATATTCTAGAGATCTAGATTACATGATACCTCAGCTTGAACTTTCCTTTTGCTTGTGAAATGGACGAGGTGTGTGACGTTGGCATCAGGGCAACATATTTAAGGGCAGGTTTTAGAGCAATGATGCAGGCTATTGGCCAGATGGTGGGAACGCAGGTTGATTTTGATCTTGTGGCTCGAGGTCTGTGGCTATTGGGCTTGGCTGGCCAACTGATAGCCCTGGCTCACACTGGCCCTGATTGTGGAAAATGCAATATGTAGCACACATTTTTAATCTTAACATAGAAAAGAGCCCAGAGCATAGGTCACATTCAATTGTTGATAATAAGTATAGAAACATTATAGTTTATGTTTGAGATTTTCAGATTTACACACATACTGTATATAAGTGGTTTGAGAGTGCAGGGAGACCGACTCGTTTGTGTCATTCAGAGTGTGTCATGGGAGTGGGCGGTCGCTTCCGAGCTTAGTTTGTGGGCTTTGTTGGCCGCAGTTCTCTGATTAATGAAACTGTCTCTGTCTTTAAAGGTTTTTAAGCTTGCATTGAAAATGTATTAGTCTATGGAATACTTTCAGAACCAGACTGTTACAATCTATTGGGCCCAGTTTACCTGTTTGATAGCCCTGGCACATGAAAGTGAAAAGCAGCTACAGTAACCCCTGCTGTACTCTAGTTGTTACCATTTGCAGATCCTGTAATATACAAACACCTCAGCCTATTTGTTGATAGATCACTAGCAGCACTCTCTGTATGTCTTGGAATGCAAGAGGTCTGTTTTCACAAAGAAAGGGAGGTTGTAACAGAGAAATTAATACTTTTGCTAATTTTCAACCATACAACATTCTGTTTCTAAAGTATTTTTTACTTAAATATCCTATATATATATATATATATATATATATATATATATATATATATACACTCACCTAAAGGATTATTAGGAACACCATACTAATACTGTGTTTGACCCCTTTTGCCTTCAGAACTGCCTTAATTCTATGTGGCATTGATTCAACAAGGTGCTGAAAGCATTCTTTAGAAATGTTGGCCCATATTGATAGGATAGCATCTTGCAGTTGATGGAGATTTGTGGGATGCACATCCAGGGCACGAAGCTCCCGTTCCACCACATCCCAAAGATGCTCTATTGGGTTGAGATCTGGTGACTGTGGGGGCCATTTTAGTACAGTGAACTCATTGTCATGTTCAAGAAACCAATTTGAAATGATTCGAGCTTTGTGACATGGTGCACTATCCTGCTGGAAGTAGCCATCAGAGGATGGATACATGGTGGCCATAAAGGGATGGACATGGTCAGAAACAATGCTCAGGTAGGCCGTGGCATTTAAACGATGCCCAATTGGCACTAAGGGGCCTAAAGTGTGCCAAGAAAACATCCCCCACACCATTACACCACCACCACCAGCCTGCACAGTGGTAACAAGGCATGATGGATCCATGTTCTCATTCTGTTTACGCCAAATTCTGACTCTACCATCTGAATGTCTCAACAGAAATCAAGACTCATCAGACCAGGCAACATTTTTCCAGTCTTCAACTGTCCAATTTTGGTGAGCTCTTGCAAATTGTAGCCTCTTTTTCCTATTTGTAGTGGAGATGAGTGGTACCGGTGGGGTCTTCTGCTGTTGTAGCCCATCCGCCTCAAGGTTGTGCGTGTTGTGGCTTCACAAATGCTTTGCTGCATACCTCGGTTGTAACGAGTGGTTATTTCAGGCAAAGTTGCTCTTCTATCAGCTTGAGTCAGTCGGCCCATTCTCCTCTGACCTCTAGCATCAACAAGGCATTTTCGCCCACAGGACTGCCGCATACTGGATGTTTTTCCCTTTTCACACCATTCTTTGTAAACCCTAGAAATGGTTGTGCGTGAAAATCCCAGTAACTGAGCAGATGTTGAAATACTCAGACCGGCCCGTCTGGCACCAACAACCATACCACGCTCAAAATTGCTTAAATCACCTTTCTTTCCCATTCTGACATTCAGTTTGGAGTTCAGGAGATTGTCTTGACCAGGACCACACCCCTAAATGCATTGAAGCAACTGCCATGTGATTGGTTGATTAGATAATTGCATTAATGAGAAATTGAACAGGTG
This sequence comes from Xyrauchen texanus, assembly GCF_025860055.1. Taxonomy (NCBI): domain Eukaryota; kingdom Metazoa; phylum Chordata; class Actinopteri; order Cypriniformes; family Catostomidae; genus Xyrauchen; species Xyrauchen texanus. Next base: position 24,705,865 of record NC_068309.1, on the reverse strand, counting down.
TTCCTAATAATCCTTTAGGTGAGTGTATATATATATATATATATCACAACAATATTTACAAGTTTTTGTAAAATTGCAGTTGCACAATTTTATTTGTAATCTTCAGCTTTTTAACTCATTCATGCTCATTAACATCTTATATCTGCCTCAATAGACCCTGAAGTATCTTTCCAAGACACCATGTGTTCATCAGAACCCAGAGACGGTGAAAGAGTTCCTTTCTGCGATGCTGCCTCACAAGCTCACCAAGCAAGTTCTAAAAAAATATACTTTGTGAATCTTTTGGTATTATTTGTCCTTTTATATCCCTTATTTTGCACCGAAAAGCCTCATTTTATTGTGGAAGACAGACACAAGAAAATTGTTTCCACCTGTCAGAAATGTTTGTGACAAGCACCCGCTTTGTAATACTAAGTTTTTTTAGCCATTGATGAAACTAAACAGATTGCTGTTTGTTTTTTTTTTTTCTGTTCCGCTTTATAGAGCCGAGAAGCTGCAGCTTCTAAACCACAGACCTCAGACGGCCGTTGAGATCCAGCTGGTGAGATTCTACTCTTTTGTGCTCTCAGTCCTTATCTACTTACCCACCATTTGCATAACATTATATCCTTTATCCTTTATCCATGTTTACATTTTTGGAGAATGCTACGAATGTGTGAGCAGTATCACATTCAAATAGTTATGGAAATAAGTCTAGTCTATTAAACAATGATTCAAGGTTCAATTCAAACAAATATATAATAAACAAAGCACAGTGAAATTAAAAAAATATTGAAAATATAAACATACCAAAAATACAAATATATTTGTAATTAGTATATATAATACAAATACTCGTGTATGTGTGTGTGTGTATATGTGTATATATATATATATATATATATATATATAAAAATAAAAAATCATCTATGCAATTATCTGATCAGCCAATTGTGTGGATGCAGTGCATAAAATCAGGCAGTTACGGGTCAGGAGCTTCAGTTAATGTTCACATCAGAATGGGGGAAAATATTTGATCTCGGTGATTTAGACAGGGTTCCCACGCGTCCTGGAAAACCTGGAATTTTGCAATGCAGTTTTCCAGTCAGAACCTAAATGTCCTGGAAAATATTAATATAACGATTTGACTGTGTTGCTAGCAAAGTTTCCATTACAAGCACAGAAACATGGTAACAATCTGACTTGGAATAGGAGTCAAATGCACAAATTTGTATAGTTTTTTTCACTGCTGGCGGCTGCGCATTGTGAAACAACATCAGCGTTTAAGGGTGCTTACACCCTCATGATTGCAGCATCAGCCTGAGTTTGGCAATCGTGGTGCAACTGAGGCAGATTTCTTGATTGGTTACAGCTACGACCAATCGCGTGCTTTGCTTCAACAGCGCATGTAAAGTAAGAAGCGTCATTCGTGAAACTTCTCATTCATAATCAAACTGAACAACCTGGTACTTGACCGACCGACTGAATGAGAGGGGCATGTTGTTTGTTTACTTCAGCATCGGCACGTGAGTCTACCTTGTTCATCATGGAGAGAAAACGGCAGAAAAGCTATTAATGTGTAAAAGTGGCTGATGTTTCTGCACGTTGAAGGGATGTCACATGACTTGTGTCAGTGCTGCTGAATACATTGAAGTCTATAAAGTGACACGTCAGCAAAACCTCGTCTCCAACTTCACACCAAAGTGTTTTGCACACATGTTTTGCCTGACAAAAGATGATGAAGGGACATCATTGAAACTCAATTATTGTTATTATGCTATTATTGTTTTCTTTCCTCATAAAAGTCAGGTTCAACAGTTTAAATACTGTAGGAAAATGATACAGTACATCTGTTTTGTTTTTATAATACTTAAACATTCTTCTGAAGTCAGTAGATTTGACATGCAAATTGTAATAATGTAGAAGGTAAGGACGTTATTGATACTCATTATTATTAGACCATTGTTGTCTTTTTGGATGAAAAGTCATGCTCGGCAGTTCACAAACTTGAGTGGAAATTATAGATCTGCTTTGTTCTTATAATGCTTAAACACTATAAAGTCTCTTGGCAGATTTCAATCCTGAACATTTCAAATGATTCAACGACTCACTCATAGCACATTAGACTTTTCATTTGTTGCCACCTAGTGACATCTCCAGAAGGGGTCAGCATACTAATCAATTACACTATGTAACACAATGTTTCTTCCTGGGTAAGGCAAGGCAAGTTTATTTATATAGCACATTTCATACACAATGGTAATTCAAAGTGCTTTACATAGAAGAGATTAAAATAAGAATAAAATTAAAAAAAAATAGGACTAATTGAAACAGTTTAGAATATAAAATAAAATGCAGTACAAACAGTCGGACACACAGTGCCACAGTGCTCATTCAGTAAATGCACAGCTAAACAGATGTGTTTTGAGTCTGGATTTGAATGTGACTACAGTAGGAGCACATCTGATCTCTTCTGGAAGCTGGTTCCAGCTGCGGCTGGCATAATAGCTAAAAGCAGACTCTCCTTGCTTAGAGTGAACCCTTGGTATTTCTAGCTGATGTGATCCTAATGATCTGAGTTATCTGTTGGGTTTATATTCAGTGAGCATATCTGCAATATATTGAGGTCCTAGCCCATTGAGTGATTTATATACCAGTAATAATACTTTAAAATCAATCCTAAATGTAACTGGGAGCCAGTGTAAAGACCTGAGGACTTGTGTGATATGTTCATATTTTCTGGTTCTGCTCAGAATCCTGGCAGCAGCGTTCTGTATGAGCTGCAACTGTCTTATGGTCTTTTTGGGAAAGCCAGTGAGGAGTCCATTACAATAATCCACCCTGCTGGTGATGAAAGCATGCACAAGTTTCTCTAGGCCACATGCGCTCTGCTTTTCTGCATTGTCTTTTCATATTTTGCACTGCTGTTGAGTTTCTCCAAGGTGCTTTTTGTCTGCCACTCTTCTTCCTGACTTTCACAGGAGCAATATCATCAATTACACTTAACTTTTGAGTTAAAAGAATCAAGGAGAAAATCAACAGAGTCAGCAGATATTCTTGGTGTTAAAGATATAGTCTTCATAAATAGTACACTAGTGTTCTCATTTAAGCATCTCTTCTTGACAGACATAGATCTAGCTTCAATGGCAGGAGAGATCAATATATCAAAGATCAGACAGAAATGATCAGACAGTGCTACATCCTTAATAACAATCGATGAAATGTTTAGACCCTTACTGATAAGTAAATCTAGAGTGTGTCCATGATTGTGTGTAGGTCCATGAACATGCTGAGTCAGATCAAAAGTTTTTAAAACAGTTTTGATTTCTTTTGTCATATTGTTTTCTGCATTATCTATGTGAATGTTAAAGTCTCCAGCAATGGCAAAACAGTCAAACTCTGAGGTAATTGTTGATAACAGTTCTGTAAAGTCCTCAGCAAAGGCTGGAGAGTATTTTGGGGGCCTGTAAATAATGATAAGTAAAATGCGTGGAGCACCTTTTAACACACTACCCAGATATTCGAAAGACGGGTAATTCCCAAATGATATTTGCTTACATTGATAGACATCTTTAAAAAGAGCAGCTAAACCCCCACCTCTCCTACCTTCTCTGCAGACACTCAAAAAAGTAAAGTAAGGAGGGGATGTTTCATTAAGGATTGTTGCACTACAGCTTTCTTCTAGCCAAGTTTAATTTAGAAACATAAAATCCAAGTTGTATGTGCTTATGAAGTCGTTGACTAGAAGTGATTTATTTTTAAGTGAGCGGATGTTTAAAAGTGCTAACTTAACAGTTTTTGTCCCCACAGCAATCTTAGTTTGGTGTGTAATAGGCACCAGATTAGATGGGTTTGCTGAACGGCTTTTGAAGGCCTTAGACTTTCTATCATGTAATCGAACAGCAATAGAGAAAGATACAGGCACACTGGGTTCCCACTTGTTTTGTAAACATTTGAGAAAGTTACTGTTATCATAGCGGGGACCCGACACATATCACTGAGAGCTGGTATCAGTTGTTTTTGTTCACCTCGAGCAGATGGAGGAGGGTGTGAGCCCTGGCATTGTGGCAGAGGTCGAAGAGCTCTTACAGGAGGAGGGGAAGGGCGAGCTGGGCCCGCAGGTGGTTGAGGGACCTGCCGTTTTTTGCTTGAGTGGGATAGTTTGGTTCCAGCGTACACCAGTTCTTCCATTTTCTCTGACAAACACAGATGTGGAGATGCTGGAGAGAGGAATAACGTGTCTGGTGAGAGGGGCTGTTGCTCTGGTGTTATAGGAGGCTGTAATATGCTGTCCTGGTTTCCCTGGGTGTTTTCCAGAAAGTCGTCCTTGGGTGCTGAATCTTGGAGCAGTTCTAATATGTCACAGTCTGTCTGTGGTGAACTTTGTGGGCAGGGCTCAGATGAGATTGTGTCTGTGAGCAGAAATTGTTGTGGCTGAGTGGTGTTATCATTGTCCTTGTGTGATTTGTCAACCGCATATTCATTCAGGTGCTGAAGTGAAGTCCTGTGGTCATTCATACTGTGTCCAGGTGTGTGTGTGCCATTCAGATTGAGTGGATTGGCACACACTGCAGAAGGATGATTGAGGGAGAAGTAGATATTGTCCTTTAGCACTCTTGAACCAAGTTTGTTTGGGTGGTGGCCAACCTGTCGAAACAGTTGCCTCTGACTCCAGAAAAGTGAAGTTGTCAATGAAGTTAACTCCTTTTATATTGCAGGTTTTTTGCAGCCATGTATTAAGCCCAAGCAACCATGAAAACCTGTTTGTTCCTCTTGCTAGAAGTGGTCCACTGATGAATGTTTGAACTTTCAGTCTTTTAAGTGTTTCAAAAAGTTCATTGAAATCCTTCTTAAGGAGTTCTGACTGCTCTTTATGAATATCATTCTTCCCCACATGAATGATGAGTCGATTTGCAGTCTTATGTTTCATCAGAATGTTCTGAAGTTCCCTGTTTACATCCAAAGTTGTTGTTTGTGGAAGGCAGCATGTAGTTGTATCCCTGCTGCTAATGTTTCTGATTATGGAGTCACCCACTATCAGAGTCCTGGGCCCGGCTGCGCTCTGAGCTGAATGCCGCTGTCTGCTCGACCTTGAGCGCCTGTTGGCATCAGTGTTAGCTACTGGCTGATTCAGTCTGTGTTCGATCACATTCATCACGTTTGGGGATTTCTCATTCATTAATACTTCAAATCTGTTCTCAAGATGTATAGGCGGTGGTAGGAAACCAGTGTTTGCAATCCTTGTCAGAGCCATATTTGGGGTAGAGGATGCTACTGCGGCAATATGTGATGCTCGTGACAATCTGATGTCTCGAGTGCCTTTTGGTCTCGCTCCGTGTTTTTGCCATCGATTTGTTAGTCGATCGGCTTGTTTCTCTACACTCAGTATGGCCTGTCGAGGAGCACTAGATTCATGGGACTCACCGGCTGTATGCTGAGGGCGTCTATGACGAAGCTCTGTTGTGTGTTCCGTCTGGTTTGGTGGTCCTGTAAGTAACTTTGTTTCAAGAACTGCAATCCTTTTTAAAAGTCTGTGGCAGTTAGTGCAGCAAGTAGATTCCAGAAGAGGCATTTTCTCTTATCCTTTTGAATGTAGGCAGTTGTGTTTTCCCTTCCCTGGAATGAAAACTTTCAGTGGGAGGCTGGTCTGATAAAAGAATTCTGCTTTTTTTTTTTAGTAGTAGTAGTAGTCCAAGCTTTTGAGCACTGTGCTGATTTGCTTAAGTTAAAATTAGTTGATAAAAGCGATAGAGCAAAGCGCGGAGCAGTAAGCAAGAGTGTCCGAACAGTATCTGAGCAGGAAGAGCAGGTAGTAAGTGTTATTTCCTAATTGCTTATGCCTCAATAGTATAGAAAAGGGCTATTATTCTCCACAAACTTTGCTTTTGTAACCAGGACAGTGATATTTTAAAATGTACTTATTTTCCAATGAGAAAACAGGTGAATTTGTGTCTTTTTGTTCACATAAAGTCAGAAAAAAGAACATGTGAATCCAAATTAACATGTATTTATACTAAAGTAATACAAAAATTACTACAAAAAATTTAGAAGCGAGTAGTTTTTCAAGATTTACGATTATACTGTAAATCACTTTCACGAATCAGGCCCCAAATGTAGTCTCCCATGTTCTCTTTATACTGTCCTTGGTAGTGGCTTTCAAAGTCCAGTATATCCTAATGGAAGTGCTCACCTCCGAGTGTGCTCCCAAGTTCTCCTTGAATTTATCAAGATGCAAGGATAAGCCCAGGAATCCCCGAACCACTGCACCAAAGCTGTTCCAAGCCATTTTCTCCTTACTAGTGAGCTTCTTGGGGAATTCATTGCCCTCCAGGATCTTCTATCTGTGGCCGACGAAGACACCGGCTTTGACCTTTTCCTCAGACAGCTTAGGGAAGAAGACTTGAAGGCTGCCATCTCCTTATCAAGAGCACTGACAAATTGTTTCATAAGGCCCAATTTGATGTGCAGTGGTGGCATGGGCACCTTCCGGGGATCCAACAGTGGCTGTTGGACCCAATAGCCATTTTCTATACTTTTGAGGCTTAAGTAATTAGGAAATAACACTTACTACCCTGGAAAAATAAAATGTTACACAGTGTTATTGAATCTAAACATATTTGTGAAACAGAAGCAAGCCACACCAAAATACCCTTTATTTTTTAAGTCAGATTATTCTGCGGTTACAGCGTTGTATGCAGAAAACATGGAATATAGTCATAAAAATGGCATTAGCAATAAACCGCAGAATGTCATGGAATATGCCATACTGTATTTGGATGAAAATTAATGTTTGAATGTGCATTTTAAAATTATGATATGTCCTAGTGTGATAATTATGCTAAAAAAAAAAAAAATGTCTGATTTAATTAAATAAATAAATAATCTGCAAGTGATGCGTGCTTCAAAATGAATGTATAGATCCGGCGACTCATACATAGAAAACACCTCATCATGAGGTTAATTTAAAAAAATAAATAAATAAATAAATTACTGCTTTACGGGGATTAATAACAGAATTGGGTATTAAATGGACGCGTGTTTTTTCTTAAATATTACACTTGTTGGGTGCATAAAATGTCCTGGAGAACTGCCTTGAAAAGAGTAGGAACCCTGTTAGACTGTGGCATGATTGTTGGTGCCAGATGGGCTGGTTTGAGTATTTCTTTAACTGCTGATCTCCTGATCACAACAGTCTATAGAATTTATTCAGAATGGTGCCAAAAACAAAACATCCAGTGAGCGGCAGTTCTGTGAATGGAAATGCCTTGTTGATGAGAGAGGTTAACAGAGAATGGCTAGACTGATTTGAACTGACAACGTCTACGGTAACTCAGATAGCCACTCTGTACAATTGTAGTGAGAAGAATAGCATCTTAGAATACTATTCTGAGATGTGGGTTGGTGCTGTTTTGGCGGCACAAGGGGGACCTACACAATATTAGGCAGGTGGTTTTAATGTTGTGGCTGATCTGTGTATATTTGGAGGCCTTGTGGCTGAGGAGAGATATTGAATTCTGTATGGGGACCAAGTTAATTTAAATGGGGGGGTTCTTTTTTACAAATTTAGCTTTTGTGGCTCTGCCTCATCTCATACATTTCTTTAGAGCAGGATGTTGGATATAATCCTTTCTTCTGCTTACAGATGGTAGAAGAGAGTGAGGAAAGACTGACAGAGGAACAGATAGATGAACTTATACAAAAAGTCACAGACATCCTCCCTGGTGACCCCCAGAAAGAAGGCGATTCATCTGCTGACCCAGAGATGGAGACAGAGGAAAACCAATAGCATCTTTTCTGGAAACTCATCTTTTGGGGTGTTTTCATTCTCGACCACAGAAGAAATGGACTTCAAATTTGTGGACGGTGCTAATACTAAAAAAAAAAAAAAAAAACTACTGTTGATTTTCATTATATTAATGAGAATGCATGTCAGCCACAGGTACATTTATGAACAAACAAGTTAGATCTAAAAAGGTTTAGTGTCACTGTCACATCTAAACACCTGTATTTATTTTCGTGAATGTATACATTTAAAAACGCAAAAAAAAAAAAAGAACAAATGTGATTAATGATTATTGAAACTGACCAGTTTGAATATTTTTCTCTTTTCAAACGTGTGTGTGTGTGTGTGTGTGGGTGTGTGTGGGTGGGTGTGGGTGTGGGTGTGGGTGTGGGTGTGGTGTGGTGTCAGAAAAGATATGCTCACATCCTCTGACATCCTGTTTAGCTTGTGTTTTTAATTTGGCATATAATTATGTTAACTTATCAGTGGTCATTGTAAGTTTTGATTTGATATTTGAGAGTGATTCAGTGAAACAAAAAACATGTTTGTTTTTGAATATAGTGTGTTATGCCTGTTTGCAATTTTCAAAGCTGACTTTACTGTGAATGAGATATGTGTAACAGCAGGATTGTACTGGGCTTTTGTTACAAGTTTACCATGGCTTGCATCCACAGATACTTTATATGGTATTTTATCATTTGAATCATCTTTTCAAGACACCTCATGTACTTAACATTTCAGTGCATCAGGCATCAACAAAATTGACCATTACTATGAAAATAAACGATCACTCAGTAATTTTTTGTTGCATTATTCAATATAGAAGTCAACTTGTACTTAAGCTGATATTTAGCAGCGTGGATGTGGCCTCATTCTAAAGCACAATGTCATTATAGAAATTTAATCCGTTAATTAAAGTGCTCAATAACAGAGATTAAGTGAGTAATATTTGGCTGGTCATGTGATCATAACATGGCAGCCCCTATAAGGGGACCCTCTCTATGTCGTAAACAGCTGTGATACCTTAACTGATATGACTGGAGTCTTCGCCTCATGTTTCAAAAATACCTTTTATTTCTTTGAGTAAAACTTTTTAATGTGTAATAAAAATACTGAGTGCACTTTTAGTTTGTCAATCATTAATTGCTAGTGGTTTTCAAAACGTACTGGTGGTTTTTATTAATTTGATGCTGAATATATTTTACATAATATTTATTGATACATGTTAGCACCCCAACGCATATTCTCATTAACTCTTAAAATAAAAAGTCTTGTTAGATTAAAACTAGAATATTGATTTATGGCGTAAAAATGAGCCAATGGAAGACCAGAAAGACAACAGACGTTTGTTGTAACCAATGAAATTTGAGATGTACTCTTTAGCGCTAACTGGTATGAATCTCGTAATTACGGCGTTTTCTAAGCTTCAGTCATGTTTGACTGTGATTTAAGCATAAACTGTGTTGATAGAAATGTTTTCGGGGTGTGGGGTTTTAAAAGTCATAGCCTCATGGCTCTCCGTTTAGATAATCTACACGTTTGCATTTCATCCGCCAGTCGTGATTCTGGAGAATGTTTCATTGGAGAAGTTGCACTCTCTATACGGTAAGGAACGGCATGCTTGTGTACCAGTTTGCTTGCTGAACTGTTCAAACTAACTGAATTAGGATTTTGTCATTTTTCGTGCTGAACAACGCGTTTCACAAGTCAAGCAGTTTCCTTATTAAAGGCCGCCAGTCGTGTTTGCGAATTACTTTGATCTCAGGTAGAGTCCTCGGGTTCCCTCACGACTATTTTAAACGTGTGTTGTTTATTTATCTTAAGAGAAACCGAGAGGTACCCGGCGTATTACTATTAGGAATGATTCTCAAACATTCGCATATCACAAATGATTAATTTACCTAATGTATCCAGCTTTGTTCCCGTTACGGTTATGGTCGACGGAGAGACAACGTATTTTAGGTTTCAGTATAGGTCTGCCAACTTGTTGCATCATCGCAGTACGTGCACGTCAACACAAATCACACTGTAGCCACCAGATGTTTCAACGAACATTCAATTTGCACGCGTTTCATTTAAGCGTTGCAAATGTGTCTGTTGGGCCACGTGTGTAATTTTAAGGTGTCACAGATCTGTTCTGTTTTATAATCCTAGTGAGCTGCATACCTGGAAAGCTTTCTGGATACGTAAAATGCGTTCGAACGCCTACGATCCCCAAAAATGGTGTCTTTGTAGAAATCTCATTAGATTTAAATTGTGCCGACTTCGGTCTTTAGTGGTCGCTCTGTCCCACGAAAAAATGTAAGAGCGAAGACCACCAGTGAGCAACAAGTATAGAGACCAAGAAAACATAGCGTGTTCTGAACACCTTTTCCCCACTGGACAGCCATTTCTGTTTTACCAAATTTTTCTAAAATGTTTTGCTTATGTTTGAATAACAGTGAGTCAGTTAAATTTCATGTGCATCTGACTACCCTTCTATATTGAACACCTTTTATTTTGACTATTTTCATCTTGCATGATTTTATATTCATTTTTATTTACAGTCTAATTTCAATAGCTCCTTGGTCATGTGACCTACTGGCGTCAATCAAGATTCAAAATGTCCACTGGCTATCCTTCTATATTGCACACCCTTTTGTTTGTCCATTTTCATTTCGCACGATTTTGTATGATTTGCAATGTTTTTTTATTGAATGTGAACTGTAACCCTCAAACTGCTGTCAGAATATCCACTGACAACTATTCTATGTTGCACACCCTTTAGCTTTTCCATTTTCATCTCACTTAATTTCACATAATTTTTTTTTAAATTTAGGATTTCAATAGCTCCTTGGACTTACTGACCTCAAACAAGTGTCAGAATATCCACGTTTAGTCTTTGGACCACTTCCAGTTTCTTTGTCAGAGGCACACATGGAGCAGTTGTTGGCTTTGTTGAACTCTGAACTGAACATATAGGTGTCTCACACAACTAAATAAAAATATATAATTGTAACACTAAAGGGTGTGCAATATAGAAGGGTAGTCAGTGGACACTCTGACCCTTGTTTGAGGTTAGTAAGTCACATGACCAAGGAGCTATTGAATTTAAAAAAAATAATGTGTCATCCATTGGGTCAGCTATAACCAGTGTTGAAAGTTTTTGGAGTTATTGGTTTGAGCTATTCAAATTTGAGGAATTTAGATTTTTATTTATCAATGTTGACTGTCCCTAACTGCTGTTGGTGGACGCAAAGAAAACTACAGACGAATATCTATCCAACCTGATACTGTCTTTAGCTCGGTTACAGGGTCAAGAAACAGTAAGTGAACACTTTGGATTTATATGTACAAATTTGTCTTAAAATCTGGTTTAATTTTCATCTGAGTTTCAATGAACAAACAGTCTGTTTTAACTGTAACACACATTATAGTACTGTCCTTGTACATAATGAATACATCATTCAAACATTCACAGTGTAGATTAGAAAAAGTACATTAAACCCTAAGCTAATAACATCAACATAAGCTAATGAGAGTTAGGAATTGGTGAACCTGACATCCAATTAATGACATGAGATTGTAGGTGTGAGTTAGAGCTACTTTGTCATATAAAAAGCATTCAAAGATTTTGAGTGCACCATTCACAAGAAGCATCTGCTGACATGGACCATGCCCCACAAAAGATATCTCAGAAGACCTATGATCAAGAATTGTTGCTTTGCATAAAGCTGGAAAGCAGTATATGAAATTAACTCTTGCCCACCAGCCACAATGATGGATGATTGCCCAATTTTACCAGCCACTTTGATATATTTTGTAAAATAACTTTAAAATTGTAATGCTATTTTTGAATATAACATAACACCATAGGCTATAATATTATCAATAATAATCATTTTTATTATTTTGAATGTACAGTAGATATATAAAGTCTACACCCTTGTTGTAAAAAATTAAACCAAGATAAATCATATCAGACTTTTTGCACCTTTTAATGTAAAAATTACAACCTATGCAATGCCACTGAAAACCAAATTGACATTTCAGAGAATTTTTTAAAAATAAAATAACTGCATAAATGTGCACACCCTTTTATAACTGGGTATGTGACTGTGTTCAGAATCAACCAATCATCAAACTCATGTGAAATAGTACACACCTTTTTTTCACCTGAAGTGACTCTGTTTAACTCCAAATAAATCTCAGCTGTTCTTGTAGTATTTTTCTGTCATCATATTGGTTGCATGCATAAGAGCCACAGAGCTTACAAAGCATCAACAAGATCTCATTGTTGAAAGATATCCCTCAGGCAAGGGGCTACAAAAAAAATTCTAAGGCATTAGAAATACATTGGAACTCAGTGAAGACGGTTCATCAACAGTTGGAGAAAGTATGGCACAACAGTGACAGGATTTCCCTCAAAATTGATGAGAAGACAATGTGAAAACTGGTCCGGGAGGCTTTCAAGAGGCCTACATCAACATTAAAGGAGCTGCAGCTCTTGCTGGTAAGTACTGGTTGCTCCCTACATGTGACAACTATCTCCTGTGTTCTTCATCTGTTTGGGCTATGGAGGAGGGTGGCAAGACCAAGACCTTCTGATGGAAAAAAACATACATGCCAGCAAAAACCTATATACACTCCCAAAACCATGTGGGAAAATGTGTTCTGGTCTGATGAGACCAAGATTGAACCGTTTTACTCAAAATTGTAAAAGGTATGTTTTGCGCAGAAACAACACAGCACATCAGCAAAAGAACACCATAACCACGGTGAAGCATGGTAGGGGCAGCATTATGCTTTGGGGCTGCTTTTCTTCAGTTGGAACTGGGGTTCTAGTGAAGATGTGGGGAATCCTGAATAGCAGTCAATTTTGGCACAGAACCTTCTGGCATCTGGTACAAAGCTGAAAATGAAGAGCTCTTTCACCTTTCAGCATGACAATGATCCACAGCACCCATCCAAATCAACAGAAGAATGACTTAAGCAAAAAAAGATGAAAGTTTTGGAATGGCCTAGACTGATCCCATACCTGAATCCTATCGAAAATCTTTGGGGGGACCTGAAGAGGGCCGTACACAGGAGATGCCCTTGCAATTTGACAGATCTGGAATGTTTTTGCAAAGAAGAGTGGGAAAATATTCTCTAGTCAAGATGTGCCAAGCTAATAGACTCCTATCCAAACAGACTCAGTGCTGTAATAAAATCAAAGGGTGCTTCAATGAAGTATTAGTTCGGGGATGTGCACACTTATGCAGTTAGGTTATTCTAAGTTTATTTTAAAATTTTCTCTGAAATGTGTCACTTTGGTTTTCAGTGGCATTGCATAGGTTGAAATCTTTACATTTAAAGGTGCAAAAATTCTCAAATGATTTAACTTGTTTAATGTTTTACATCACAAAAACCTGCTGTTTTAACAGGGGTGTGTAGTCTTTTTTTTTTTTTTTTTTCTCCCTCCACTGTACAAATGGAGGCTAAAGAGTAGACAAACATTGAAGAGAAACTTGTTCAAGAACCATTTCTGAGGCTGTACTGAATGAAGATGACAATGACAATTAATCTGTTGTCCCGATTTTGTTGCATGTCATTTGCATATATATCCTGTGATGGTCTTCGATTGTATAAAGTGTTCATAGATGACAATATTCTTGCAAACTGTTCCCAGATGACTAACTGTGAAGAAATGGTGAACTTCTCATATGGGTAGTTGACAAATGGCCAAGAAAAAGTACTTTTTTTGGAAAACATAACTTTTTAAGAAAAAATACATATATTTATGGAGTATGAAAACTGTAGTTTCAGAAAATAGTAGTGGTCACTCATTTTGTCAATGACTTCACATATTTTTTTCACGTTTTCACTCAACAGTACTGTAAATGTGTCCTATGGTGTGACATTTAAAAAGTACTAAGAAATTATATTCAATAACATAAAAAAAAAATACTTGAGAGAATTGTTCACATTATTCAAACATTTTTTTATTAAAGTGCTATTTATTTTACATGAAAGTACTAATTAGAATAATTTTCACCATGAATAGATGAACTTGATAAACTTTTCCCTACAAATGTCAATAAAACTTTTTCGCCAACCTTACAAAACTGTTTGAAATTGTACCCATCTAAGAGGAGATATTATTGTAACTCCCCTAATGCCAAACTTGACTCTTTTTTTAAAAGATATTTTAAAATAAGTATATTTTTCTGTTGTTTTATGTTTGTCACACCATAGGACAAAGATAGTCATTGCATATTGAGTCAGCATATATAGTGTTTATTGTAACAATTATAAAGGAGGACATTTGTTTTTATTTTTCAGCAATATAAACTGTGCAAAACATATCACACCAAAAGTAACTTTGATACTTATAGATCCATCAATAAGAAAGCATTGATGCTTATAATATCTTATTATAGGTAGTGATTTAACATATATCTAATTTATTTCTCCTCTCAGTCTCCGTGCACGAGTGTGTTCGGCTGTTTTGAGTAGTGATTTAACATACACTCACCTAAAGGATTATTAGGAACACCATACTAATACTGTGTTTGACCCCCTTTCGCCTTCAGAACTGCCTTAATTCTACGTGGCATTGATTCAACAAGGTGCTGAAAGCATTCTTTAGAAATGTTGGCCCATATTGATAGGATAGCATCTTGCAGTTGATGGAGATTTGTGGGGTGCGCATCCAGGGCACGAAGCTCCCGTTCCACCACATCCCAAAGATGCTCTATTGGGTTGAGATCTGGTGACTGTGGGGGCCATTTTAGTACAGTGAACTCATTGTCATGTTCAATAAACCAATTTGAAATGATTCGAGCTTTGTGACATGGTGCATTATCCTGCTGGAAGTAGCCATCAGAGGATGGTTACCCGGTGGGGTCTTCTGCTGTTGTAGCCCATACGCCTCAAGGTTGTGCGTGTTGTGGCTTCACAAATGCTTTGCTGCATACCTCGGTTGTAACGAGTGGTTATTTCAGTCAAAGTTGCTCTTCTATCAGCTTGAATCAGTTGGCCCATTCTCCTCTGACCTCTAGCATCAACAAGGCATTTTCGCCCACAGGACTGCCGCATACTGGATGTTTTTTCCTTTTCACACCATTCTTTGTAAACCCTAGAAATGGTTGTGCGTGAAAATCCCAGTAACTGAGCAGATTGTGAAATACTCAGACCAGCCCGTCTGGCACCAACAACCATGCCACACTCAAAATTGCTTAAATCACCTTTCTTTCCCATTCTGACATTCAGTTTGGAGTTCAGGAGATTGTCTTGACCAGGACCACACCCCTAAATGCATTGAAGCAACTGCCATGTGATTGGATGATTAGATAATTGCAGTAATGAGAAATTGAACAGGTGTTCCTAATAATCCTTTAGGTGAGTGCATGTTATCTGTTTGAAATAATGATAGAATATAGATTAATGGATCAACAGAGAAATTAATGTAATGTATACTTAATTATGAACTCATGACCTACAGTGTTTTCCCTACAAATGTAACCACTTATTAATTTCTTATAAAACACAATATAGTTTATTATTCTGTAATAACAAGCTTATTATGTAATATTGTTGAACCTGAACCTCACACAGGTCTATTCTGATACTGAATAATAAGCAGTCATTCAGTCACTCAGCAAGATCCCTGAATTATTTTAAGATGTATATGGCAACATTTCAGTTTGATTTACTTTCTCCATTGTTCTCTTAGGATCGCATCCTTTCTCTGTGGATCCTTTTAATTCAGCTCCCTATACTGTCTGGTCCTCTCTTTTGCACTCATCTCTCCCTCAGTTCTTTCTGTTCTAAAAAAGTTAAGTAGCATTATAAGTAGTAGCACTGTATTTATGTACTTTATATTTGTTTATAGTTGTTACATTATACGTTATAGTTGTTTAGTAACACTTCAGAAAATTTTATGTAGTCTCCAAAAAATGGCAATAAACATTCAAATGTAAGTCATTATTGAATTTAAAATCATCAAAACTGGTCAAAAAAGAATTAAAAGTATGTTAACAAACTTTATCTATTTGTTTTAATAGCTTCTTAAGGAGGTCTTGTCCTATTGTGTGACATCTGTGTCCTATGGTGTGACAGGCCAAAGTGTCACACCAAAGGACATTTCCTGTCACACCAAAGGACATTTCCTGTCACACCAAAGGACATTTGAGCTTTTGTGGCATGTTAATAACCATGCTAATGCTAGCTGAACTGTCATTAGCAATTGGCATGATACATTTGCATAATATTATATAGTCCTGCTTTTAAAAATACAAATTTGAATTAAAAAAATTTATTTAGGGGTGTCACACCAAAGGACAACAAAACGTAACAACTTCAGTGGTCTGAAAACATAGTTAAATATTTGAACAATTCTGAGAGAAATACTTACCATGTGCACTGCTCATGGGCTTCATAGGGGTATTCAGTCACATGACCTTGAATGGTTTCTTTCAAATAAATGTAGTTGTCCATGATATTGCCCAACTTAATATCAGGTTATTGCATAACACCAAAGGACATTTTTTCTGTGACAAACTTTATGAAATTCCTACACTTTAAAAAATTTATGTATAGGAAAAGTGATGACCACTTAGTGAAATAGACACTTGCACAATTATGCCAGGAGTGTCCATTAAGATTTTTAAACATTATTTTCTTTATTTATAAAAGTTAATATTTATGAAATAATTTTGTCTACCGTCACACCATAGGACGATTTTGAGATTTGGCTCAAAGTTATAAAAAAATTTAAAATAATTCTGATATTAAAACAACAAATTCATGTAAAACAAGAAAATGTTTAACCATTTACAGTATTCTAAATGATGAAAATGTGAAATCATTTATTTTTTTTCTTCTGTGACGGTGAAAAAGCCACGTCACGTCAACTACCCATATGTGAGTGTTCTGCAAGACAAGTCTAACCGTCTTTTGTCTGTTCCGCAAAATATCACCAAGTGTGTTTCTTCAAACATGCGTCTTTGTGTCTAACAGCATTTCTTGCTGTCACTCCTAGACATCTTACAGGTCGCCTGTAAGAACAGGCAAAGATATGAAGTGGGATTTAGCTCCTGTGTTTGTAAGTGTCATGTGTCAACATTCAAACGAAGCCTGTGAGACACATCCTTTACACAGCATTGCTGTTTTAGGAAGTTGTCTGTTTCGACATAAGGCTGTATCTTTTCTTGTCACACTGTACAGAAAATATTGCGTTTTAAATTGTTCAGCTTGCCATTAAAGCACTTGGCTCTTAAATTACAGCACTCAAATTGCAGACCTCTAATTTTCTTATAACATTACAGTAATGATGGACAAATGATGTAATATAATATGCACACTAATAGTCAATGTTCAAACTGGCATGACAAAATCGTATGTTTTTGAAAGTGTTTTTCCTTCCTCTTTTTACAGGCACAATGGTGCTGACAAGGAACATAAGGCTTGACTCACCAAGCCCGAATTTATTCCAACCTCAAGCAAGGGACTAGGGGGCTGCTGCCTGGAAACATTTTCATTCATCCCTTCCCCCCAAAATTATTTGTTACATTTTATTCTTTACCTAAGCTGCCTTTTCTGCATTCTTTAACCCTGACCCTCTCTGAGATCAATTCCCCCCCCCCCCCTCCCCAAGCATTTTTTTTTTTTTTTTTTTTAAGCATTCCAGGTGTAACCACAAAAACACATTTTCTTTGTCTACCCTACTCCCATTAACTCTATTAATCATGAGAAAACAAACTTGCAACATTCTCTTGGTCTGTGTGGTCATCAGCTCCATAACAGTGTTCTATTTTGGTCTCAGCACAATAGAATGCCCGAAATCCCCTTCTCGTGTGGCACAGCGTGGGTGGGCAGTTAACTTGCATGCTGGTAGGAACCTCAGTGATCCGTTACAAATCCCAGAGGAGTACAATGAGGAAACCCCTCTTATTTTCATTGGTGGAGTTCCTCGTAGTGGCACCACTCTAATGCGGGCTATGTTGGATGCCCACCCTCTTGTGCGGTGTGGAGAGGAGACTCGTGTCATTCCCCGACTTTTAGCTATGCAAGCCACCTGGAGTCACTCAGCACGCGAGAGAATCCGTCTCGATGAGGCTGGCGTCACAGATGAGGTTTTAGATTCTGCTATACGTGCCTTCCTGTTGGAGATCATAGTTGGGCATGGTGAGCCTGCCCCGAGGCTCTGTAACAAAGACCCATTTGCTCTGAAGTCCCTCTCCTACCTCTCCAAGCTCTTCCCAAGGGCCAAGTTCATCCTTATGCTCCGTGACGGCAGGGCCACTGTACACTCTATGGTCTCGCGCAAGGTGACGATCACTGGATTTGACTTGACAAGTTATCGGGACTGTATTGTGAAGTGGAACCGAGCCGTGGAGGTGATGTATGACCAGTGTCTAGCTGCGGTAAATGGGAACTGTCTGCCTGTGCACTATGAGCAGCTGGTGCTTTACCCCGAGTGGGTGATGCGCAGGCTCCTTCAGTTCTTGGATCTGTCGTGGGACACCGCCGTGCTACACCATGAACAGTTTATAGGGAAAGCTGGTGGAGTTTCACTGTCAAAGTGAGTGAATTTCGTGTGGGCCCATTTATGTTATTTTTTAACATTGAAAAGTATTATAAGTATTATAGTATTTTATATATATATATTATTATTATTATTATTATTATTATTATTTTTTTATTATTTTATTTTTTTTTCTTAAAATTAAGAATTGTTAATGAAACCGGAAAGAGGAACCAAAACTCCTTAGGATTCTAATCCCTGCCAGTATGACTTTATTCTTTGGTGAAGCACAAGAATGTTAGCTGCAGTCACCATTCACTTTCATTAAAGGAAAGAAGAAAAAAAAAAAGATTCAGTGAAAGCAAATTGTAACTGAGGCTTGAAGATGGAGATATTTTGTGTTCCATGGAAATGCGAAAATCCTATAGGTTTGAAAAAAACATAAGGGCAAGTAAATAATGACAAGTTTCTTTTTTTTTTTTTTTTTTGTGTGTGTGAAATATCCATTTAAGAAAAACCTTTTATAATTTTAAGGGAATTATCTCAAAGGGTTTTATTAATTTGGGGGTTAGGTGCAAGCAGCAGCTGGAATATTAGTTATTACAGTTTTAAGATGTTCTTTTTCAAATGCTTGGGAAAAATATAAAACAATATATATAAAATGCTTTTAAACATGTTGACAAAATGTAATAGTTATAGTTCCATCTGACCTTTTATGCAAACAAGGCATACATTTATAGTACACCTAAACATAGGCTCTTTATGAAAGCATGGCTTGGCAGGATTGGGAGTGCTTCATGTATCATATTTACTTCCTTAATTATGTTGATATGAAGAGCAACTGATCTAATATTTCTGTGGTATAAAACTTGTGTAGCACACTCATAAGAGCTGTAATGGAGTCAAGTCCACATTGTCCAACACGGTTTCCTTTTACACCTTTTTCCAGCCTGCTTCTAACAATGGACAGACAAGCAGTTTTAGTTTTCTGGTCAGTTTGATTGGCTTTCTCTGTCTAAACATTAGACATCACAGAAATATGAGCTGTAAAACAAATTAATTAGAGGCTGTTTTAATGCCACAAATATGGTATTTGTTTGATCGTCAAACATCACTTTTCAAAAACGTCTGAGCACTAATTTGGTCATAGTCCTATGATAATTAAACAGGTGGTAGACATATGGGGGGCAATATGCCATGAGAATAAGTTGGTTTTTAATTGTGATGTTGTCAGTTTGCACTGTGGTTTGTGAAGTAATTATTTTTCCAGGTGTCTGTATGGTCAGGTACATTTACCCTTCCGAAAATCAAGAGTTCATGGCTAATTTGCTGTAAATTCGCCACTGATAATTTTCGTTGTTGAAAAATTGGGCAAATTGTACATTGTTGCCCAAGGTTTGCTGGAGGTTCACCACTACCGGCGAAGAGCTGCAAACATTTGCAGTGAGTTAAAAGCTAATTTGCATATGAAAATAACTAGGTCAGGTAGGATCACTATTTTAAGAATGTGAAATGTCAAAATAATAGTAGAGAGAATTATATTTCAGCTTTTATTTCTTCACATTCCTAGTGGGTCAGAAGTTTGCATACGATTTGTAAGTATTTGGTAGCATTGCCTTTTAAATTGTTTAACTCGGGACTAGTGTTGTCAAAAGTACCGACTTCGGTACCAAGTCGGTACTGACGCTTTGAGCGCTGTTGAGTGGAATCGTAAACACCTCTGATTGGCCATTGTGTTCACGCGCTCATCGGATATGTCTGTGATTGGCTACAATGATCAGCGCTTCAAAAACATGTTGTAAATATACATCAATGATGCTCTTCACCGAGCTCTTGCACAGATACACACGGGAGCGTTTGAAAGCAGGACCGGTCCGCTGATAGACGGCTGCTTGTGCTTTCAAAAGCTCCCACTCCCGTTTTAAAAAAAAACTTTCAAACACTTCCGTGTACTCTCAAACGCTCCTGTGCGTTGATCATTGTAGTCAATCACAGACATATCCGATGAGCGCGAGAACACAATGGCCAATCAGAGGTGTTTACGATTCCGCTCAACAGCGCTCAAAGCGTCACATTTTTAAAATTTCAGTACCGACTTGGTACCGAAGTGGGTACTTTTGACAACACTACTCGGGACAAACCTTTTGGGTATCCTTCCACAAGCTTCTCACAATAAGTTGCTGGAATTTTGGCCCATTCTTCCAGACAGAACTGGTGTAACTTGAGTCAGGTTTGTGGGCCTACTTTCCCGCACACGATTTTTCAGTTCTGCCCACAAATTTTCGGATTAAGGTCAGGGCTTTGTGATGTCCACTCCAATAACTTGACTTCATTGTCCTTAAGCCATTTTGCCACAATTTTGGAGGTATGCTTGGGGTCATTGTCCTTTTGGAAGACTAATTTGCGACAGAGCTTTAACTTCATGGCTGATGTCTTTAGAAGTTGCTTCACTATATCCACATAATTTTCCTTCCTCATGATGCCATCTATTTTGTGAATTGCACCAGTCCCTCCTGCAGCAAAGCACCCCCACAACATGATGCTGCCACCCCCATGCTTCACAGTTAGGATTGTGTTCTTCAGTTTGCAAGTTTCACCCTTTTTCGTCCAAACATAACAATGCTCATTATGGCCAAACAGTTCAATTTTTGTTTTATCAGACCAGAGGACATTTCTCCAAAAAGTAAGATCTTTGTCCCCATGTGCACTTGCAAACTGTAGTCTTGTTTTTTTTTGGGGGGGGGGTGGGTTATACTGGTTTTGGAGCAGTGGCTTCTTCCTTGCTGAGCAGCCTTTCAGGTTATGTCGATATGGGACTCGTTTTATTGTGGATATAGATACTTGTCTATCTGTTTCCTCCAGCAAGGTCCTTTGCTGTTGTTCTGGGAGTGATTTGCACTTTTTGCACAAAACTATGTCCATCACTAGGAGACCGAATGAGTCTCCTTAATGAGCGGTATGATGGCTGCGTAGTCCCATGGTGTTTATACTTGCATATTATTGTTTGCACAGATGAACGTGGTACCTTCAGGCGTTTGGAAATTGCTGCCAAGGATGAACCAGACTTGTGGACACATTTTTTTTTAATTCTTTTGAGGTCCTTGCTGATTTCTTTTGATTTTTCCCATGATGTCAAGCAAAGAGGCACTGAGCTTGAAGTTAGGACTTAAAATACATCCACAGATACACCTCCAGTTGACTCCAATTAGCCTATTAGAAGCTAATTGTCTAAAGGCATGACACAATTTTTTTGAAATTGCCAAGCTGCTTAAAGGCACCGTTAACTTTGTATGTAAACTTCTGACCCACTGGAATTGTGATTCAATTATAAGTGAAACGTCTGTAAACAAGTGTTGGAACAATTACTTGTGTCGTGCACAAAGTAGATGTCCTTAACGACGTTTCAAAACTAGAGTTTGCTAATATGAAACCTGTGTAGTGTTTAAATTAGTTTTAATGACTTCAGCTTAAGTGTATGTAAACGTCTGACTTGAACTGTATGTCTAAGTTTCACTTTTGCCATGTTCTTAAAGGGATAGTTCACTTAAAAATGAAAATTCTGTAATTTACTCAAGTCATTCCGAACCCCTATAAGATGATAGGCAAAATTTAAAACCAATACGTAATGACAGTGAATGGTGACTGAGAATGTACAGGTGAAACTCGAAAAATTAGAATATCGTGCAAAAGTTCATTAATTTCAGTAATTCAACTTAAAAGGTGAAACTAATATATTATATAGACTCATTACAAGCAAAGTAAGATATTTCAAGCCTTTATTTGATATAATTTTGATGATTATGGCTTACAACTTATGAAAACCCCAAATTCAGAATCTCAGAAAATTAGAATATTGTGAAAAGGTTCAGTATTGTAGGCTCAAAGTGTCACACTCTAATCAGCTAATTAATCCAAAACACCTGCAAAGGGTTCCTGAGCCTTTAAATGGTCTCTCAGTCTGGTTCAGTTGAATTCACAATCATGGGGAAGACTGCTGACCTGACAGTTGTGCAGAAAACCATCATTGACACCCTCCACAAGGAGGGAAAGCCTCAAAAGGTAATTGCAAAAGAAGTTGGATGTTCTCAAAGTGCTGTATCAAAGCACATTAATAGAAAGTTAAGTGGAAGGGAAAAGTGTGGAAGAAAACGGTGCACAAGCAGCAGGGATGACCGTAGCCTGGAGAGGATTGTCAGGAAAAGGCCATTCAAATGTGTGGGGAGCTTCACAAGGAGTGGACTGAGGCTGGAGTTACTGCATCAAGAGCCACCACACACAGACGGGTCCTGGACATGGGCTTCAAATGTCAAACGTCTTACCTGGGCTAAAGAAAAAAGAACTGGTCTGTTGCTCAGTGGTCCAAAGTCCTCTTTTCTGATGAGAGCAAATTTTGCATCTCATTTGGAAACCAAGGTCCCAGAGTCTGGAGGAAGAATGGAGAGGCACACAATCCAAGATGCTTGAAGTCCAGTGTGAAGTTTCCACAGTCTGTGTTGGTTTGGGGAGCCATGTCATCAGCTGGTGTTGGTCCACTGTGCTTTATTAAGTCCAGAGTCAACGCAGCCGTCTACCGGGACATTTTAGAGCACTTCATGCTTCCTTCAGCAGACAAGCTTTATGGAGATGCTGACTTCATTTTCCAGCAGGACTTGGCACCTGCCCACACTGCCAAAAGTACCAAAACCTGGTTCAATGACCATGGTATTACTGTGCTTGATTGGCCAGCAAACTCGCCTGACCTGAACCCCATAGAGAATCTATGGGGCATTGCCAAGAGAAAGATGAGAGACATGAGACCAAACAATGCAGAAGAGCTGAAGGCCGCTATTGAAGCATCTTGGTCTTCCATAACACCTCAGCAGTGCCACAGGCTGATAGCATCCATGCCACGCCGCATTGAGGCAGTAATTAATGCAAAAGGGGCCCAAACCAAGTACTGAGTACATATGCATGATTATACTTTTCAGAGGGCCGACATTTCTGTATTTTAAAATCCCTTTTTTTTTTATTGATTTCATGTAATATTCTAATTTTCTGAGATTCTGAATTTGGGGTTTTCATAAGCTGTAAGCCATAATCATCAAAATTATATCAAATAAAGGCTTGAAATATCTTACTTTGCTTGTAATGAGTCTATATAATATATTAATTTAACCTTTTAAGCTGAATTACTGAAATTAATGAACTTTTGCACGATATTCTAATTTTTCGAGTTTCACCTGTAGATCTGTATATTATCTCTTTTTGTGTTCCACAGAAGAAAGTAAGTCATATGGGTTTGGAGTGACATGAGGGTGAGAAAATTCACAGAATTTTCGTTTTGGTGGAACTATCCCTTTAACTGCAGTGTTTCTGCTGAAATAAATATTTTTTCCCCCCCGTGTCTATCCTGTTACTTATATATATATCCCTGTATGTCCTTTAGGGTGGAACTGTCAACTGACCAAGTACTGAAGCCAGTAAATACAGATGCTCTGTCTAAATGGGTGGGCAAGATCCCTGCCGATGTAGTGAAGGATATGGCCAACATTGCCCCGATGCTAAGCCGCTTGGGTTATGACCCTCTGGCCAACCCCCCAAACTACAACAAGCCTGATCTTTTATTCTTGAACAACACGAAAATGGTGAGAGTAGACCAAAATTGAAGGCAACAGAAGAAATGAAGTTCCTCTCTGTGGATAACTGTACCTTGAAGCAATAAAAAAAATTAATTTTTAATGAACATGCAAAACCTTTACTTGAAATATAAAATCAATGTAGAACTGAGAAGAAAAAACAGCCACTTTAACCATAGAAATGTGTTTAGCACCAATGGTATGTGTTGAGGGAAAAAAAGAAAATACAGTTTTTATAGTATCATTGGTGCTGGTGTTTGTCAATGTACCACTGCTTATGATGAGCTAGTGCCAACACTTTCAAGCAACACAGGATATAAAATGTTAATCTTTGAAAATGATTTTTTTTTTTTTTTTTGTTCTATTGTAACTTTTCAATGTAATTTTTTGTTACTGAAAAAACAATGCTACGATACTGAGAAGTATCATTTATGACTGCAGTTGTTTTATATTTTTGTACGTGCTAGTGTATGCGTGTCATGGTAAATGTATTCTAATGAGTGTATTTGGTTATCACACAGGAAGAGGAAGTTTTTTTCTTTGTTGAAAGAGGAAGTTAACAGTTGCACAGGAGTATACTTTTTGTTTTTATACTAATGTTAAGAAGTCTGATTTCTCTGTAAGTTTGTTATCTTATGAAGTGCATACTTCATAAATGTTGTCTAAATATGACAGGCTTTAGACAAACTCTCCTCCAGTCCTCCCCCCTCTCATATGTAAAGCCATCCATTTGTTGCCACAAATTTCATTACCTCATTGCCCATTATTAGGGCCCAAGCACTGAAAGTGAGGAGGCCCTATTATTTTTCTAATGAATATTGTTATTATTGGTTCCCAAGCATTGAAAGTGTGGAGGCCCTATTGTTCTTTTAAGGATTCTTCTTTTCAAGGTTTTCGGTACTTTTGGGGTACTAAACATGCGTGAAAACTCTTGAAAATTTGCACAAACATCAGAATCGTCGACTATTAGGGCTGGGGAAAGTTGTGGGGGGGCTCTGTAACACCACCTAGAAGATGGGCATGTTCGGTGGGCTCTGTAGCACATCACTTTTGATTTACAGTCACCAAACTTTGGTGACGCGATCGTAGCGTCAGAAAATGGGAAGAGGGAAGTGTATTATATCTTTTGCTTGCATCGTGTGATTTACATCCAAAATGAGCCAAATGTTTGGCCTTGCAGGCTGATCACATTGATGTGGCTATTGTGGGTAACGGTCGTAGTGCCATGAACTGGCAGAAGGAAGTGTGGCACTTTTAACAGACTTTGAAATATCCATCTTATGAATTACCTGAATTGCTTAAAAAAAATAATAATAATAATGTCAAGACAGTGCAGAATTTAAATTCTGAAGGCATTCTTGATATAATAAATACTGTTACCATGGCAATGCATTAAATGTCATTATTCCTTTTATGTATATTCACATATTTTTGAGTTACTTAGTGTGCTTGAATTTTCACAATATTTTGCACACTCATCAGGGTTGTTGGCTAATAGGCCTAGGCAAAAAGGTAACACATGGTCATGGCTAGAGAGCTCTGTAGCGCCACCTTTTCGTCTATGATCACTTGCTACATATATTGTTCTCATCAAACCGGATAGCTTTCAAAATTAAAGTCATTAGCTCCACCCAACAGGAGGGATTAAATGTACTTTTTTTTTTTATTGAACTTTTGAAAACTCCTTCTAGGGGATTCATTTGACTAGCGGTCTGTAGCGCCTCCTTTAAAATGGGCATGTAACGGGGTTTCTGTTGCAACCCCATTTCATCTAGAGCAGAGGTGGGCAACTATTTTGGTAAAGGGGCCACATCAGGATTTAAGTAGTGCATGGGGGGCCACATTGTATTTCTTTTGAGATACAATGTTCTGCATTGATTTGGTTTTTGTATTTTTTAAGCCCATAAATAGTTGTGTACTCAATTGCTGAAGTGTATCTGTGACTAATGGGACAATTGCAGCAATTGCCCATTAAAGTATTGTATTGCTCTACAAAGGTAGATTTGTTTCTATCAGGCATTAAAAAAACTGAATAAAGGCTGAGCTTATACATTTATTTTACCATCTCTACTTCCCTGTTAATTTATTATTCAATCTCTACATCAGGGGTCTGTTCAATTTTATAAGTTGAAATTTATAGAACTATTAATGTTTGGGCAAAGCGGGCGAGTTTATTTATTTTTTTATTAACCATTACCTGTTTACTTTCATCACACAACTGAATAACACCGGCTGTATGACTATGATAAATGAATACTGCAAGAGTTAGAATAACATACAGGCGCGAAGAGACTTCAACTTTTCTAAATTGCACAAATAAAGAATACATATACATATTTGTCTCTGGCTTGCTTTTGCTCGCATGTCAATGATGCCGAGATGTACTTTTATATTTAATTTAATCACTGAGAAGGTTTACCTGCAAAGTAGCAGCAAACATCACAAGCAGCCTCAAGAATGGACACAGAGTAGCCGTATAACACTTCCTTGAGCACTACAGATCGCTAATTTTGTTTAAAGGGGAAAGCGAGATGGAAAAAGCACACTCGCATACATGGTTGCCAGATTGCACAAAATAAGTATAACATTAGGCAGAATATTTCCAATGTGCACAAGTATAAATCTCAAACTGAGGTGTTTTGTCTCTTATCTGGCAACCCTGAGCATGTTAAACGCTTGTGGAGACGCATTAGGTCCCAATGCAAGTTAACTGAAATATCCAATGACAAATAAAAACGCTTTTAAGATAAATGAGCCGTGAGCCACATTAAACCATGTGGAGGGCCTGATCCGGCCCGTGGGCCGTATGTTGCCCATATCTGATCTAGAGTCACTAAAATTGGTACATATATAGTTCTCATCAAGCTGGACAACGTTCATAATTATAGTTTTATTAGCTCTGCCCAACAGGAAGTCTGCCATTTTTGATCTCTCTGAAATTGTCTCTGATATTTAAAATACTCCTTGGGGATTCATGAGACTTGTCACCACATTTAGATAACATTATTCCAAGATATGGAAGATGCTAAATTGTGAACAGATTCTGATATATCGAACAGTGTTGCCATGATGAGGCAATAAATGAATGGCAGAAAATAGGAAACAAAAAGTGTGTCATATCTTCTGTGTGCAATGTGTGATTTAGATCAAAATTGAGATGTATGTTTAGTCTTAGGGACTTATGACATAGATGCATTTATTTGGGTCATGTAAAATTATTTAGAATAATGCCAAATGCATGTCCACCTTGCATTGTTTTTCGAAGGCCACAGAGTGGAAATGGACCTGTTTTCTTGGGCCTGTCATCTCTGCCTGCAGCTATATTTAACACTTTTGTTACAGAGACTTTTTTAAATACCATATATTTATTAAACTGATGGTTATTTCCAAGACAACCTTTTTCTGTATAATATTATTACCCAGATTATTATAAGCAAAGACA
Organism: Xyrauchen texanus; assembly: GCF_025860055.1. Lineage (NCBI taxonomy): Eukaryota > Metazoa > Chordata > Actinopteri > Cypriniformes > Catostomidae > Xyrauchen > Xyrauchen texanus. The sequence goes on along the minus strand of NC_068309.1, from coordinate 24,678,557 downwards.
AAAATATTAATTATAGTCTACTTTATAATAAGTAGTTTTCATCTGTAACAGTAAGCTGTCAAATTACCATTTAAAATTTGGGGAGGCAAGAGAACATAGATTGACCCCGACGTGATTTGAACACGCAACCTTCTGATCTGGAGTCAGACGCGCTACCGTTGCGCCACGAGGTCTTCTGACTAAAGGCGACATAATGTGTACAAATGTTTTTATGTTCCTTAAATACTCAATAATTTTATCTACTGTAGTTTTTTTAAGCATACTTACTGAAGCTCAACTAATCATAAATAAATCTGGTCTTTCTACCATCTCAACAGCATTGTAATGAATTTCATACGTTTGTCCGTTTCCAATATTGACCAGTTTATCTTGTGATCACGACCGATTTTTCTCGCCCTCAGTAATTAACCTGTTTATCATCATGTATTTAGCCTTCATCTAGTTTTAATATCCCGAATATTGGGTCAAAAGACAAAAAAATTGTCTATATCAACACAGTAGAGGTCGTACCACGTTTGCAGGGTAACAATTTACTTGTGGTAGTGGTTAAGATTCGGCGTTCACATGCTGTCGTGGTCCCATTCCTGGTCAGAGAACTCATAATTTTTCATGTATAATTAGTGTCATATTTTTTAATAATTGCATGAGGAACATTGCAGTGCAACAACAATCAGGCATACACAGTATATATCTTTAAAAAATGATTATTTGTTGGTTTCCTTAACGGTGTAACGCCGCTCTAAATCTGCAACGTCAAACACCACAAACATGAGAAAAGCAATCAGGAAGAGCGCGCAATAAGCCTGCTCTCACACGCGCAAGTGGAAGTGCATGTCAGAATAAACTGAGAGCTGTCAGTGCGCTTGATTCACATCTTCAAGTGAAATACAGGGAAGGTAAGTCAATGGAACTGCAGGCTACCTGCAATCTGTTTTCTTTGTTACGTTGCTGCTCGTGTCGTGTGCACGAATGGGTTTGACTGCTGCCAGATGATAGTTTTAAAAGACAATAATATACTAATAAGTAACAAAAAGCCCTGGGTTCTTCAACACTATGTAATTGAATAACATCATAGTTTCTGGCGTTTACGTTGTGCGTAGGCCTACATACGATTTAACTTGCGTGGTTGAGGACTTTGATTATTGTTTAAACTTTTGAAAAGACTGGGGAAATGTGATTGAAACTGTTACTGTTTTTTATTTATTTTTTAGATGGAAGGCGGATATTTATTTATTTCATTTTTTGCAAATGCTGTATAGTATTTACAATTCAAATACTGAATGCTGTTTTTGTCAGCTTCATATGCAAACATTTGCAAATAACGGCCACGAGAATTCTAAAGATCACGATGACTCGTAAAAAATAAACAAAGGATGAACTGAATACTAAAACAAATATTTTGTAATTTAATGATAAAAAAAATCTATTAAAAGATGCGAACTTTGTCGTAATGTATTTTATATAGTTAGAAAAGCCTACATTAGAGAGAGAGAGAGAGAGAGAGAGTGTGTGTGTGTGTGTGTGTGTGAGCGTGTATTTATCACTTTGTGGGGACCAAATGTCCCCATAAGAATAGTAAAACCCGAAATTTTTGACCTTGTGGGGACATTTTGTCGGTCCCCATGAGGAAAACAGCTTATAAATCATACTAAATTGTGTTTTTTGAAAATGTAAAAATGCAGAAAGTTTTCTGTGAGGGTTAGGTTTAGGGGTAGGGTTAGGTTTAGGGGATAGAATATAAAGTTTGTACAGTATAAAAACCATTATGTCTATGGAAAGTCCCCATAAAACATGGAAACACTACGTGTGTGTGTGTGTGTGTGTGTGTGTGTGTGTGTGTGTGTGTGTGTGTGTGTGTGTGTGTGTGTGTGAGCGTGTATTTATCACTTTGTGGGGACCAAATGTCCCCATAAGAATAGTAAAACCCGAAATTTTTGACCTTGTGGGGACATTTTGTCGGTCCCCATGAGGAAAACAGCTTATAAATCATACTAAATTGTGTTTTTTGAAAATGTAAAAATGCAGAAAGTTTTCTGTGAGGGTTAGGTTTAGGGGTAGGGTTAGGTTTAGGGGATAGAATATAAAGTTTGTACAGTATAAAAACCATTATGTCTATGGAAAGTCCCCATAAAACATGGAAACACTACGTGTGTGTGTGTGTGTGTGTGTGTGTGTGTGTGTGTGTGTGTGTGTGTGTGTGTGTGTGTGTGTGTGTGTGTGTGTGTGTGTGTTGCTTGTCAGACTGTACGATATGAACGCATTGATATCACCTTGGCACACTGTGCGACATTATGTCTGGACTGCACCGTACACATCATAATGGACTGTGGTCCCAATCAGGGATGGACAGGGGCGTCAGTAGACCCCTTTTACTGGGGCACGTACCCCAGTAAAATCTCAAGTTTGAGTTTTAACAATTGACTTTATTTGTCAGTACATTCATAGATAGATAATCCCAGAAAAAATGTATCTATCTAAATGCAATGCAGTAACCCACCCAGCAGTTTAACCGAAAACACAAATCTGATGCATGCGCGGAGAATGCCTGTGCGCTTGCTATAACCAAAGCCACTGCAGCACGCACAGCCACACACACAAGTCCAGGGGCTGGTTGCACCAGATACGTAAATTACAACTTAGCCTAGCTGTGGCATAAAAGGGCACAAAGTCACAACCATTTAAAAGTCACAAAGTCACAAAGTCCATGTTCTCATTCTGTTTACGCCAAATTCTGACTCTACCATCTGAATGTCTCAACAGAAATCGAGACTCATCAGACCAGGCAACATTTTTCCAGTCTTCAACTGTCCAATTTTGGTGAGCTCTTGCAAATTGTAGCCTCTTTTTCCTATTTGTAGTGGAGATGAGTGGTACCCGGTGGGGTCTTCTGCTGTTGTAGCCCATCCGCCTCAAGGTTGTGTGTGTTGTGGCTTCACAAATGCTTTGCTGCATACCTCGGTTGTAACGAGTGGTTATTTCAGGCAAAGTTGCTCTTCTATCAGCTTGAATCAGTCGGCCCATTCTCCTCTGACCTCTAGCATCAACAAGGCATTTTCAGCCCACAGGACTGCCGTATACTGGATGTTTTTCCTTTTCACACCATTCTTTGTAAACCCTAGAAATGGTTGAGCAGTGAAAATCCCAGTAACTGAGCAGATGTTGAAATACTCAGACCGGCCCGTCTGGCACCAACAACCATGCCACGCTCAAAATTGCTTAAATCACCTTTCTTTCCCATTCTGACATTCAGTTTGGAGTTCAGGAGATTGTCTTGACCAGGACCACACCCCTAAATGCATTGAAGCAACTGCCATGTGATTGGTTGATTAGATAATTGCATTAATGAGAAATTGAACAGGTGTTCCTAATAATCCTTTAGGTGAGTGTATATGATGATGTTGGCATTTACAAGAGAGACAAAAAAACTTACTTTAACTCTTCAGCATGAAACCATTTAAACGGTGCAGTTTTCATCCGGTGTCAAGTGTCAACATATACAAAATGTATAAGATATTAAAATAAATAAATGTCTATTTTTCCAGCCTGTTGAATTAGCATTTATTTATCACCCCTTGAAACATTTCCTATATATTGTTATTTACACAGGGCAAATATACTATTTATTAAATCTACTTTTATTACGTATCATATTTTAATGGGGATATAATTTATTACCGCTGAGAGTTACACGAGCAGACAAGGTTTGAACATCAACCGTAGCAAGATAAAACTGAAATTCAAGGCTTTTTAACACTTCTGTGTACAAATATGAAGGCTGTTTATTGGATCGATACAGGTAAACGTCATTATGCATCTACGCATCACTTTATGGAGAGTTTACGTACTACTAGTAAAGTCTTCCATTTAGAACAGTTGGTGTGACCAAATTAAGCACTGACTTAGGGCTTACTAGTTAGTTTGTAAATTTGTGTGAACTTTACGTCCTAACTTACGTGAGAATTTATGCACAGCTGGTGCAACCCTACCCAGGTATCGGCACGTAAGTCAGAATTGAGGTAGGCTATGAAAACATGATGAAGTAAGTTTCTCAGTTGGTTCGCTGGCCTTTTCTGCATATGCGCCATTTTGTGGTCCGTTCTGCATAATGCAGCGGTTGAGCCAATTATGGCTGCTGTATGCTAATTACCTAGTGACTAAAAAGGACAATATTTTGGCTTGTTTTGAGTTGCAAGTAAACTTAATGAGTTTCAAACGTCAGTTTAAACTTACACCTATATGTTAGCTCGCTAGTTATTAATTTATAGAAATGACACTTCAGCATTTATCACATTTAGAGATAGCTCAGCTAGTTTTGCAAGCTAGCAACTAAACTCAGTCAGTTTAGCTACAAACTCTATGATCATTCTGAGACCTTTTTTATTAAAAAGCCATCTGAGGCCATTTTGTCTGATGTTGGATAATGCAATTCCATAGACTTATACTTGACAGAGGTTTTCCTGATGTGTAATGTGTAATATAGAAGAATGCAAATGCGCAACAAAGTTTTCTCCGGTTTTGTTATTTGCGTATACAGAATGCATTTTATGCCGTAAAACATGTTGAGAATGTTCATGTACAGTATGTTGAAGATACTTAAATATATCTTTAAGTAATCTTCCGGACTGCCCACCGGGAAAAGTCCCGGTTTCCCCAATGGCCAGTCCGGCCCTGGTCCCAATCGTTCCGATCAGTGAACGTGACTCACGTTATGGGAGCGTTGGTGAGATTTGACTGCGTTGGAGGAACATTGTTTTTTTCTTTTTCTGAATGTCAGAATATCAGCAGACATCCCACCTCTCCCGGAAGTTCCGGGAGTCTCCCGCATATTGATAGCGGTTCCATGACGCCCGCAAATTATATTTAATATCCCTGAAATCGAGATTTTTTAGAGCGAGAGAGAGAGAGACCAGATAATTTATAATAATAGATGTGCTTAAGAGATACTGAAAGAGCGAGTGACAAGAAGTAGCGAGATCGTATCCTGATTTGTCTCTCTTCCGCTAACTTGACCTATCAGTTTTATCTGCCAGCGGACTTCTCTCTCTCTCTCTCTCTCTCTCTCTCTCTCTCTCTCTCTCTCTCTCTCTCTCTCTCTCTCTCTCTCTCTCCAGTTCATCCATCAGTTCAGCGTGTAGCCTACCACTGTAGTTCAGTAACACTGTGTACTGCAGAATTGGCAGAGTGTCCAAAAAAAGAAAAAGACCTTACAAGACTCACACCAGACTACTCTAAAGTGACAGTTTTGCTCGCTACACCGTTTGCAACAGCGACTTTTCGATAGTAACAGGGTGGGTTAAATGATTGTAAAATGCTGAGGTGAGTTTAACATGTGTCATTCGATAGCTAACATGATTTAAACAAGCTATCCAGCTGCTAAGGAGCTACTCTATTGAACCAATTGAGTAGGCGTCAACCAACTTGATGATGCCAAACATATTAAGTAGGCTTACATATTTTAATGTCACATTTTCTGTATATAGACACCTTGGTTTACAGATTTGACAAAATCACTAAACAAAGTATTACATAAGACAATATAATAAGGATACACCTTATGCTTTTATTTCTTTTAGGATCCACAGCATATTAGGGAGGCTAAGTGCAGGGAAGACTGCTCAAGTATTTCACAGTTCTTTTCAGCAGAAAACCAAAGTCTGACAGAGAAGGTCACTAGAGCTGAAGTGTACTTTACATCTTTAGTTGTTGAGCGTAACCTGCCATTCCAGGTGTGTAAGCACACAGGCAAATTATTCAGGAAAATTTTTCTATATTCAGAAATAGCAGGAAACTATTCCTGTTCTTTAACCAAGACCGCAGCTATTGTGAACATGGCACTGGAACCTGAATATTCATCCGGACAGAAAAAAGGGTAGATGAAAGCAACGGTATCATGTGTGAGAAGGAATGTGACATTACATCCAGGTACAATAAAAATCATTGCCAGTGTGCAATGATGCCAAAGCTGAAAACATATTCAACTGCATTGAATCATTCATGCATGACAAAGGCCTTGAATGTTCTAATTGTGTTGGATTTAGCAGTGACAACTGCAATGTGATGATTGGCAAAAACAACTCTGTCTTATCAAGAGTGAAAGCACAGGCCCCTCATATTTACAGCGTTGGCTGTCCAAGTCACCTGGTTAACATTTGTGCCAAAACTGCTGCTAAGGAGCTCTCAATGTCACCTGAAATGTTCCAAATGAAGAGAAGACCTAAAACAGTTTCAAGAGTTCTGCAATGTTGCCCAGCAGAGAGAACAAAAGCCTTGTCCTACATGCTGGCTTTCTTTAGGAAAAGGTTTAAACCATCAGCTTCAAGCATGGCCAGCCTTTATTTCATATTTTGAGTCAAAGAGTGAGAATCCGAAGCCAATTTAGAAGAGGCTGAAAGACCCCCAAATGAAAATATACACAATCTTTCTCCATGATGTCACACAAGGTTGCTAAGCGAGGAAGCACAAGAGATCCCCTATAACAAGACAAAGCAGTTCTTCAAAGATGCTAGAGCATTCTGTCAGGAGCTTTCAAAAAATCTTGGAGAAGTTCCCAATGAGAGACCAAAACTTGAAAATTCTGTCAGTGGTCAATACAGAGAGCCAAGATAAGGTGAATCCAGAGCTGATTTTGACTTTGGCAGAGAGATTTCCAAATGGGGTCAAGGCAGATGCCAGAGAACAGCTCCAGTGAGCTTTGAGATGATGTTGCAGGGGCGGTGGAGCTACCACCCTGAAATGAGTTTTTTCAGGATGGGATGTCTGCATTAGCATTTCCGTTGCTCCAATACCACTCAATCACGAGCATAGTAAAACATGTAAAAAGAAAGGTGGATTTTGTCAAATAGGCCTATAATAAGACAGCCTGATCACAAATACAGAAAATTACAGATGTTGAGAATGAACTTGAGTGCGGGAGGTAGCCTATAATGATATTCATTGTGGAAATAAAAAGACTTGTGGCCTGAAAAATGACAAACTTCTCCGTTCACAATGGAGAAAACAAAAAACGTGGGTTATAGTACGTCTTTCTCCTCTTTTTGTTTAGTATAGGCAGGGTTGGGGAGTAACGGAATATAACGTACATGTAATAATACATGTAACGGGAATACGTATTTAAAATATTAGTAACTGTTATTCCACTACAGTTACAATTTAAATCATTGGTAATTATAATACAGTTCAAAATTTATTTTGATTACTGAAGAGATTAATTAGCATTTTATTGTCATATGTTTCATTTAATATTTAGACCTTTCAGAGGGTAAACATTTATACATATAAATGATGTGATCCAAAGTGCATTTGAACAGCAGTGAAACAATTTCTTATGATGTGTTATATTCATACGAGCAGACAGAGAAGTAAGTTTGAAGTAAATTTGGAGCAGAAGAAATATAAATAAATATTGTGTAAATTGTCAGCTTTATGCTAAGCTAAAATACTATTACTAGCCATTTTACACACACGTTACCAGACACGATCATATTTATTTATCAAGAAAATTGACGTTGGATCATAATTTCTTTTTTTCAAGAGCAATTTGATTAATCTTGTTTTAGAAGCAACACTGCATAATATATTTTAGGTTTTTCAGAGAATGTGTTTTTAACATATTTTATAGTCAAAACAAGTGAAAAAATCTACCAGTGCTGAAGAAGTAATCCCATGTATTTAGATTACATTACTGACCTTTAGGAATCTAACGTAATACTTTACATATTACATTTTATAGCATGTATTCTGTAATCTGTAGCTGAATACACTTCAAAAAGTAACCCTCCCAAACCTGCCTATAGGCCACGAAGTTTCATATAGGCTGATTAAAGGCTATCGTGCTTGCAAATTCCCTATGGATAATGCACAAGCACGACATAGATTTCATTGTGTCTGCTGATTTTAATTAACAAGTCCCATAAATACTTACATAAATAATTTAAATTTATATAAATAATTTACAAATAAATAATTTACATATATATATATAAATGGTAGTGGTGTAAACCTGTGTAAAAAATGCATGTTAGATGTAAAGAATGTCTGGTTTTTTTTTTTCTTTTGTAAGCTCTGCCTTTATTTATTTCAGGGAATAATGCTTTAATTTTATATAAAAAAATAAAAAAAAAGAAGAAAACTATTGAAAGAGCTTGAGTAGAGTGATAACTGGGCAAAAATGTTGCTATAGTGGTGCAAACATGAAGCAGGTTTCTTTTTTAAGTGAATTGGGTTGCGAGAGAGGAGTGGAATATCTAATCTGGCCGTCGTAATAGCAGTCACACTATACGGCTGCGATGCAAAATTTCTGGTACTGCCAGAACTTCGTCAGAGGCTAAAGATCATCGCAAAGGCTATTAATCAGCAGTAGTTGAACATGTCACACTAAACGTTGTAAGACTGCCGATTTTGCCCTACAACAAGAGAAATTCTTTATAATTCCCGAAATTACTCTCAGAAACGTACAACGTGCAACAGGCTTTAAAGCAATGCTGTTATTTGCTATTAACATAATATGTTCATATTTTTAGTGTATGCTTATAAACACTCACTTATACACTCACTGTGGTCCTAATAATGTGCCTGATGTGGTTTTCTGCTGTTGTTGCCCATCCACCTCAAGGTTCGACGTGTGCATTCTGAGATGCTATTCTGCTCACTACAATTGTACAGTGAGTGGTTATCTGAGTTACCATAGCCTTTCTGTCAGCTCAAACCAGTCTGGGCATTGTTTTATGTACCTCAGTGCATCTTTATCTTTAGCTGGTTTTAACATGTCTGTTTCTATTGATACGTTTATTTGAATATTACCTACATGCAAAAAAACAAACAAAAAAAAAAAATCCTTTTGTTTTCCATTTGCAGAGACAGCTGCCCCCGTATCTGGTTTCTAATTATTTTGTATTCCCTTACTAATTTTATTTATTTATTGCTTTGTTCTCTTTGTGTTTGCAGTGTTTATTTTTAATGGACCACAAACATTAACTTGAGTACCGTTTTCATCCAACTCTTATAAGTCATTAATTCATTTAATTAGTAGTCTTGACTCTCTGGAACACTGTTCATATGCTGTGAATGTAATAGTGTGACTTTTCAGGTTTATTCTGGGCTTGGTGCTTCTGGCTAACAAAAATATTTTCATTCATAGGTCTGTCATTTTAATGCTTGGGAACTCCACGCTGAGCCAAATGGATGAGTTTCATGTGACTATTCGAACGACAGCATCTCCTTCCTCAGGGACATATGGCACCGTTTGGATATCTTTGATAGGTACTCTGTGCGAGAGCCCTTCAGTCAGAGTAGATCCAGATCAACATCGTCTCCTGCCAGGCTCGGTGAATCATTCACTTTATTAGAAAATAATAATTATTACATCTCTGAACATAGATGAAAAACCGTTTTTTTAAAGTGATTGTTCACACTAAAACGAAAAATCTATCTCAGTTATAGTGCAGTAATCCAGCATGGATGCATGCAATTGTTGTGCTTTTTTTATGAGACAGGCCTGTACCATTGTGGTCAAGCCTAAAGAGCAAGTTGGCAAAGTGGTTCTGCTAAAACTGCGTCTTGAGGCTCGTCCTGGTTTTCCAGACCTGGATTGGCACTGTCAGAATGTGCAGTTGAGACGTAGTTCAGAGGATCCTGAGGTGGAGGTTTTTCCTTGCCATAAATGGATCCGAACTGCAGATGGTAATGTTGAGCTTCGCAATGAGAAAGGTGACTTGACAAAGAGACAGTAATGCCATATGAATTAATAAGAACATATTACTAGTTTGTGTTATTTGAAATAAGTTTATTAATCTCTCTGACTACTCTTTTAGTGTGTCTGAAGAAGGGGGAGACATTGGCAATCTTAAAAGATCACAGGGAGAAGGAACTCCACAATAAACAGCAGTTCATCAGGTATACCATTTTATCAGGGTGTTTATCAGGTTGTTCAACACTCACAATTACTTCCTAGTCCTCCCCTCTTTTTTAAATGTTTTGTGAAAGCAAATTTTTAACAGCTAACAAAGATTTTATTAAATTGTTTTGTTTGTAGGTGGGGCACATTTACTGAAGGTGGCCCTCATTGTGTAGACATGTCCAGTGTGGAAGCTCTAAGCCCTAACTTGAGTTCCGTCCGTCAGCGGTAGGTTTAACTTTTTTAACTATCTAAATATAAGGTTGTTATTTATTAGTTCTTATCTTTGACATTCTAATCTGAATTGAATTTGACAATGAGATATTTTCACTCTGCTTTTATGTCAGCCCAAGCACCACCACACACTATCTGATGGGTTTTATTGAAAGAAGATCTTGGAGTAATCTGCAGGAACTTGATACATTCTTCTTTTTCAATGCAAGGGAGAACACCACTGCCAGTATGCCAAATAAAACATGTATCACAAATACATAGCCGCAATATGCACTATATGGCCAAAAGTTTGTGTTTAACCAAATGCCACAACCATATGTGCTTGTTTTTGTTTTTTTTTTTTTTTTGTAATTAATGTTTTTTATTGGTTCAAAGAAAAAACACAACAGATAGAAACACAACGCATACACACCGAATCAACATTTAACTTTTAAGCCCCACTAATATCATTCCCCAAACACCAACCCCACCCTAACCCCCAATGAACTCCCCCATGGTCACATAAAATAATACGCACACAAACAAACAAACCAAATATGTAAATAAAATATATAATAAAAATACACTCACCTAAAGGATTATTAGGAACACCATACTAATACTGTGTTTGACCCCCTTTCGCCTTCAGAACTGCCTTAATTCTACGTGGCCTTGATTCAACAAGGTGCTGAAAGCATTCTTTAGAAATGTTGGCCCATATTGATAGGATAGCATCTTGCAGTTGATGGAGATTTGTGGGATGCACATCCAGGGCACGAAGCTCCCGTTCCACCACATCCCAAAGATGCTCTATTGGGTTGAGATCTGGTGACTGTGGGGGCCATTTTAGTACAGTGAACTCATTGTCATGTTCAAGAAACCAATTTGAAATGATTCGAGCTTTGTGACATGGTGCATTATCCTGCTGGAAGTAGCCATCAGAGGATGGGTACATGGTGGCCATAAAGGGATGGACATGGTCAGAAACAATGCTCAGGTAGGCCGTGGCATTTAAACGATGCCCAATTGGCACTAAGGGGCCTAAAGTGTGCCAAGAAAACATCCCTCACACCATTACACCACCACCACCACCAGCCTGCACAGTGGTAACAAGGCATGATGGATCCATGTTCTCATTCTGTTTACGCCAAATTCTGACTCTACCATCTGAATGTCTCAACAGAAATCGAGACTCATCAGACCAGGCAACATTTTTCCAGTCTTCAACTGTCCAATTTTGGTGAGCTCTTGCAAATTGTAGCCTCTTTTTCCTATTTGTAGTGGAGATGAGTGGTACCCGGTGGGGTCTTCTGCTGTTGTAGCCCATCCGCCTCAATTTTGTGTGTGTTGTGGCTTCACAAATGCTTTGCTGCATACCTCGGTTGTAACGAGTGGTTATTTCAGGCAAAGTTGCTCTTCTATCAGCTTGAATCAGTTGGCCCATTCTCCTCTGACCTCTAGCATCAACAAGGCATTTTCAGCCCACAGGACTGCCGCATACTGGATGTTTTTCCTTTTCACACCATTCTTTGTAAACCCTAGAAATGGTTGTGCGTGAAAATCCCAGTAACTGAGCAGATTGTGAAATACTCAGACCGGCCCGTCTGGCACCAACAACCATGCCACGCTCAAAATTGCTTAAATCACCTTTCTTTCCCATTCTGACATTCAGTTTGGAGTTCAGGAGATTGTCTTGACCAGGACCACACCCCTAAATGCATTGAAGCAACTGCCATGTGATTGGTTGATTAGATAATTGCATTAATGAGAAATTGAACAGGTGTTCCTAATAATCCTTTAGGTGAGTGTACATAATTAAACTAAACTTCTCTCTCCCCATTGCTTCCCTGAGAGTCCCCCAAAACTGCCAACTACCTAACCCACTTTCTGAAAAGCAAGTCCCCAAACCCCAGCATTCTACCTACCACCTCCTCAAAAGCTGCCACCCTCCCCATCTCCGCACACCACTCCAGAAATTATGGCACTCCGTCCGACTTTCAACCCCTTAAAATAATTTGTCTGCCAATCATACTACTGAGAACCCAATTTCTTATATATTTGTCCCCCAAATTTATGACTGCCCCATCGCCCAAAAAAACTAAGTCTGGGGCAAAGTAAAATTTGAGTGCCCAAAACGTCACACAAATAACTCTAAACCTGCAACTAAAAATCTTAGATTTTAACACACCCCCAAAAGACATGGGTTGTGTCTCCAACTTCTGACTGGCATCACCAGCAGGTGGGAGTGTCTTTAAGATCAAGCCTATATAGTCTAGAGGGGGTCCAATAAAATATATGTAAAATCTTAAATTGCATAAGGCGAACCCTTGCATCTCTAGATGCAGACTTGACATTTTTTTGTATCCTAGCCCACACTCCTTCCTCCAATACCAAGTTTAAATATTTAAATATTGTTTAAATATATACCGAATGCATAATAATAAAACAAAATCTTGGGTAGGCCTAGGCCACCTTTGTCAATTGGCCTATGTAACTTGTTGAAATCTGATCTGGGATGTTTACCATTCCAAATAAAGGACTTCGCTATGCTATCAAATTGCTTGAAATAAGAGAGGGGGACATCTGCAGGGATAGATTGTAGCAGGTAGTTTAATTTTGTAATGCAATTAATTTTAATAACATTAACCTTGCCAATCATAAATGTAATGAAGCCCACCTGCCCACATCGCTCTAAAACCTTTTTAGTAAGGGAACAAAATTAACTCTTAGCTAAATCACACAAATTAGCTGGGAATAAAATCCCCAAATACTTAATGCCCTGTTTGGGCCTCTGGAATATTCCTAGCTGGAATATTACTGGGCAGTACACTGTCAGAGCCAAAGCTTTGGATGTAGACCAATTGACTCTGAGAAGTAACCTGAGAACTTTTATATACTAAACTAATAATTCTGTGGAGGCAAGGCATAGATCTAATGGGGTCAGAGACGAATAATAAAATATAATCTGCATAAAGCAAAAGCTTATGCACCACACCTCCTGCCATCACCCCAGGAAAATCATCCTCCTTTCTTATCTCAGCTGCTAATGGTTCCAGGACAAGACAGAACAATAATGGGGAGAGAGGGCAACCCTGCCGGGTGCTATCTCAAGTAAAATAAATCTGAAATTAATCCATTTGTTTGCACCGCAGCTACCATGTTTCTATAAACTAACTTAATCCATCCAATAAAAATCCCTTACATTTCCAAAATCTTTAAAAGATAATCCCATTGAACCATATAAAACGCCTTTTTGGCATCAAGTGAGATTGATCAGACTCCGGTCGCTGCTTTCTCCACTGACCACATGATATTGATGAAACACCTAATGTTATCAGAATAGCTGAGGCCCCGAATAAACCCCACCTGATCGATATATATATATATAAGAGATTTACTTGAGCAGTTAGCCAGAATTTTTGACAAAATTTAAATGTCTAGCTGGATCAGGGAAATTGGACAATAACACTTACAATCGCTTGGATCTTTGTCCTTTTTAAGAATCAGACTGATCTGGTCTTGTGTCATTGTTGGTGGAAGCTTTCCATTCTGTAATGATTCTGTATAAACTTCTAGCAAAAGTGGAGCCAGTTCTGTAGCATAAGATCTAAAAAATTCAGCAGCAAAGCCATCTGGCCCCGGAGCCTTAAGGCAAGGCCTTAATTACCTCGTCAAGTTCCTCGAAGTTTATCTCAGAATCAAGATAATTTTTTTTGCTCAGTCATCAGTTTAGGGAGTTCTAATGGTTCCACAAAGTTTCTAATATCTTCATCAGTAGACGAAGATGTGAAACTATAAAAATCAAGATATAATTCTTTAAAAGCATTATTAATATCAATGGCAGAGTTAAAAATAAAATTCACCACCAGCAGATTTCACTGAGGGAATGGTAGAAAAAGACTCTCTCTGCTTTATATATCTAGCTAAAAGCTTCCCTGCTTTGTCCCCTGACTTAAATATGACTGTCTTGCCCTAAATAAACAAAACTCCACATTCTGTGACAAAACAGTACTATATCTGTATTTCATTTGGGTGAATCAAGGCCATCAGATAACATTTGGTGCTTCAGTTCTGTCTCTGTAATATTTTCTTCCAACTCCACGAGTTACTTGTGCTTTGGATTTTTGGATGAATCAGGCATACAGTATGATCCGGCCCCTAAGAACCACCTTAAGTGCCTCCCAAGCCACGCCCACAGAGGATACTGAGAACCAGCTGGTCTCAGTATAAACATTGATTTCAACCTTTAACATTTGTTCAAAATCAGGATTTTGCAAAAGAGATATATTAAAGCACCAACTATATGAGTTATTTTTCTCCAAATGTGGCAACACTTTTAAATTCACCACTGCGTGATCTGAGACCAAGATTTTTGCACATCCTGTGAAGTGTCAATGTTGCTCTGGGAGGCGTGCATACTTTTGCATCACTATGATCAAGGACTGAGTCCATCAATAGATTAAAGTCTCCTCTCAATATTATATCATGAGGGTGCCAGCAGCTTGCAGCATCCCTTCAAGATCTATAAAAAAGCCCTGATCATCAGCGTTAGGTGTGTAAATATTAGCCAAAATCAACCTTTGCCACTGAATTTCTGCTAAAACAATAATGACTCTTCCTAATTTCTCTTTAATCTGTTTGAGACATTTGAATTGTAGATTCTTATTTATCAGTGTACTAACTCCCCTGCTCTTACTTGAGCCAGCACTAAAGAAGATATGTCCACCCCGTATTTTCCCAAATTGTTCAGCTTCCTGTGGGGAAAAATGTGTTTCTGGAAGGAACAGTATATCATATTTCTTACATTTAAGAAAATAATTAACCTTCCTTCTTTTTATGGGGTCCCCCAACCCATTTACTTTCCACGTGGAGAGACACAATCTACTCATATTTACATTTGACATTATTACATATTAGAAAATATAGATTGTGTGTTAAAATAAAATTATAAAGACCACATTCCAACATTAGTGCCACAGTCAGAACCCAAACTTCCCCCAGAACCAAACAAAATGAAAAAAGTGTGCAATAACCCGCAGACGACAGTGCCAACCGTCGTCCATCCCTCTAAACTCAAACAGTCCATGTACACCTATGAGAGCCCCCACAACAATTTAGCCGTGTGATTGCACAAGTCCGGTTCTTCTGTACAGATTTGAATACAGACTGAATTACATAACAGAAAATAATCTATAAAACAAACTCCAGCCAATAGGCAGGATAAACACAAAGAATGTGTAGATTAATTCACAAAACTGTCTCGAACAAAACAGATTCCAATAGCAGAACCAGCTCCTAAAAAATAAATAAAAAATAAAGCTGTTCAGTTTCCTTGGACAGTCAAATGAATGTTCGGTGAGCCAACTGTTTCATAAATGCAGCAGATGACCTAATCTTTCCAATGTCCTGCAAAACAAACTCAAGCCAATAGCATGCAAAAGCACAAAGAACGAGCAGATTCATGGTTTACAAATGGTTTACTCACCCCTTTGTCTCAATGAAAGACAATGCTTGGTGTGGGCATGTCAATATTTAGCGGCTATCCTTAGTATCTATTCTTAGTTTGGCCGGAAACATCAGTGCAAAAGCGATCTTCCGAAGAGTAAGGGTTTCTTGTATTCCTTGAATTGATCACATTTCTCTCTCGTTGAATTTGCTATGTCTGGGTACAAGAAAATGCTGTGATTCTTCTAAGAAAGCTTTCCTTTGCTCCTCACGCAACACAAGATCTTTATCGGATGATCTCAGGAATTTGGCCAGAATTGATCGGGCCTGTCTTCCTCAGTGGATCTGCGAGCCAGGACCCTGTGAGCTCGCTCGATTTCCAGTTTATGGCCTGTTATGTCAAGCAGACTCGGGAAGAGCACATCTAGGAATTTCACCATATCTCTGCCTTCTTCATGCTCAGGAATTCCAACAATTTGGATGTTGTTATGCTCTAAATTCTCCAGTTTTTCCCAAACGCATTCCAAATCTATCTTGGTTGCTAGCGGATTAGCAGCTAATTCCCTCTCCGATGACTCCAGATTATCGTTCTGTCTCTCGACATCCCTGATTCTTGTAACAAACTCAGAGAATTTTGTTTCCATCACAGTAATCGATCGATGTATTACAGCAAGATCCAGCAACAACTTTCATCAGCATTACAGACATGTTGGACAATTGATGTTAGAATTTGTCCCACCGCACCGTCCAAATTGAGTCTCTGGTCTGTGTGCCTGTCTGAGGTATTAGCTTGAGCACATAAGTGTCTTTTAATATCTCCAGAGCCCGAGGATTTAGAATTCTTTGCCATGTTGACTTCAAAGAACAGATATGTAGCCGGATGTACTGAATCTCACAGGTTTATGACATATAAATAATAAAAAACTAGCAAAGTGCGCAGAGCTCGCCATTTACACATCCGCTCCTCACATGGCGTCACGTGACTCCTCAACCATATGTGCTTGTTAAACATTTTATTTCCAAATCATTGGCATTATGAGGGGCTCTTTTGTAAAGGCTTTTCACTAGATGTTGGAACGTGGCTGTTGGGATTTGCTCCGATTCAGACACATTATCATCAGAGGCTCTCAGTTGAACTTCACATCAAAGCTGTTCAGTGGGGTTCAGGTCTGGGCAAGTCACGCTCTTCAACAAAGACACATCAGACTAATTAATTTCTTTATGGACCTTGCTTTGTGCACAGAGGCATTGTCATGCTGGAACAGAAAACAGAACATTTCTATAGAATGTCATTGTTTACTATAACAATAAGAATTGTTTTCACTGGAATAAAGGGACTTAGCCAAACCAGTTAATCAGAGGGGGGCATCCACATACTTCAGACTGATCACATTGTGATTTCAGTGACGGAAGTTCCTCAGTTTTGGAGCTGAAATTGGTCTGTGCATACCAAAAATTTAACCACTGCCCCCGGGGGCTGAATTTTGAAGTGCTGTTACCAGTTTGCATGTGAAATGTCCACAATATAATGTAGTTGATTTTTTGGTTGTAAATGATGTAATACAGTCAACAAGAATGAATATTGAATGAACTCTGCTTCCTAACCCAAACCCCAATCTTAAACCTAATTGTAAGTGGAGTAAAAATACAATTTTAGGGCAAAAATGCAGCCTCTGAATTAAGGTTGCACGATATATCGAATTTATTGAAATATTGCAAATGTACATATTGTAATATGCTATCACAGGGGCTTGCAATAACAGAAGGATTTGAATACAGTAACGTTCAAGGCTACGCAGAAAGCAGAGAATAGACTGGGCGTGTGATTGTCACTTGGTGTGTATGTGTGCATCCAGTGTACATAGGCGCTGAAATGGAGCGTGTCACAATTTGAGCATATGTAGCTGTAACGACAAGCGCTTTTGGACATAATTTTTCCAAATAAAAGTCCCACATTAAATTAACAAATTTTTAAATTAAGACGAACCTGATTTACAGTGTAAAAATAAACAGATTATTTTAGGATATCCCACAATATGGTGAAATCAATTTTATATTCATATGCTTTTTACCAAAAAAAAGAAGAATTGGTAAAACTGTACATATTATACATAGTCTATATGTAATTTGGAACAAAAGACAACTGATCTCTGGAATAGATTGTCCTTTTTTATTCCAATAAACTTTAGATTATTTGGGCGTTGGGGTTTCTGATTTTACACGCACAATGATGACGTCATCATAGGGTTATTGTATCACATATCTAATTTTCCAACAACTTATCGCATATCGCATTTTACCTCCATGTCATGCAGCCCTACTCTGAATAATGCTCATCATTGTTTTTGTAAATGCAATTTACTTTCTGGTTTCCATGGGACCAGAAACCATGTCTTAGAGGTTGCTTGCTGACAATAATTCTACAGGGTCTTCAAGGTTGAATTGATGCAACAATGTCAAATATGGGAAATGGCACTTGTCAGTATTTTGGCAGAATGGGGTTGATTTCAAGGTACAAGAACATTCGGAAGCAGCATGTCGATTTTCTGTGTGATCATGTTGCATACTTCTGGCCAGATAGTGTATAATACATGATGTGAAAACCACCTTTTTTACTGCCATGTCTTCACTAGTCAGTTGTATCTTTATTATTTTTAAGTTTTCTTTTCCTTCATTTCTCTTTTAGAATATATTCAGGCCAACTGGAAAGATGATGCGTTCTTTGGATATCAGTGCCTCAATGGCTGCAATCCTCTGTGTATCAGACAGATCAACAACCTACCACCTAACTTGTCTGTCACTTCAGAGATGCTCAGAACTTTTCTGCCAAAGGGGTTATCCCTGGAGCAGGAGTTGGAGGTGGGTGTGCATGTGCAATTTGAAAGACATTTGGGTTTGTCAGGTTGCAACACAATTGTAATTTTTTGTAACTTATATATACCACAGAGAGGACATATATATCTTCTGGATTATGAGGTGCTGGATAAGTTGCCATCTAATACTGTCAATGGAAAACAGACTTACTTGGCTGCTCCCTTATGTCTGTTGCATTACAATCAACATGGAGAGCTAAAGCCCATTGCCATTCAAGTATGGTTTTATAATTCCTCTCTATTGCATTTAGAATGGCTATGTAAGCACCAGTTACATTTTACAGTTTACAGTTAATTTTAGTTACATGCTGCTGATTTTAGGAGAGTTTTCTGTGTAGAAGTTTGTTGTAACTGTTATATTACACTCTTTATGCGTGTGTTATTACAGATTTAGTGAGTATGGCCTCACAATAAATCAGTCCATGAGCTGAAACCAATGACCTGAAATCTGCTTATTTCAGCTTCAACAGGTTCCTGGTCCACAGAATCCTGTGTTCTTGCCCTCTGATCCTACACCTGATTGGTTGTTAGCGAAGATGTGGGTGCGTAATTCAGACTTCCAGATCCATCAGCTACTTTCTCACTTTCTGCGCACTCATCTTTTTGGAGAGGTGTGCTGCACTGCAACACTCAGACAACTTCCAGAGATTCATCCTCTGCACCAGGTACAAACAGAAAAACATCAAGCCATGTTGCAAACAAAGAACAAATTGCCAACATTCTTCTTCTCTAGAAAGTTCACTGAGTTGAGATTTGAGGCTTGAACAGAATATGGGAGACTAGGGCTAGCTGAAAGTTGTCTCAAGTGCTTTTTATCAGTAATTATAAAGTCCACAATAGTCCAATTACAGAAATGTGTGTTTTCTTAATAGCAGTGGTTTTGTATGTTGGTTTCAAACTTCTGCTTCAGAACTGTCTGTTAGAATAATTTAGCATTCTATCATCATATCTTTGCTATAACTTTAGTGTAAATAAGTGAACACAATAAAAATTACTGTACCATACATTTAGGAAAGAGGTTATAATGAAGGTTGAAATGTCTTCTACAATCTACTGTATTTGTCATAAAGGTTAGGTCAGTGATTGTCGTTCAATTTTGGGGGGGAATTACATATATACATTGCAGATGTGTTTTAAATGTTATATATATATAAATTACATTTAAAACACGTGTTTAAGATAAAGAAAAACTTTTTAAAACTGTGTTTAAAAATATAGCTGAAAACCTGGACAATAATATTAAAACAAATCAAAGCTTTTTTTGTAGCCAAAACTTTAAGGTAAATGCCTAAACACAAATTGTACAAAGTACAAAAGTGTGACAACAAGACCTAGTCTCCCCTTTATGAGTAATTTACATTTGCCACTAGACTTGAAGTTTTGTATTCACTGGCTGAATGAATTAATTTGGCCTTTGTTTTTTCAGCTCCTGATGCCCCACATCCGAAGCACACTTCAGATTAACATTCAGGCTAGAGCTACTCTTCTGGCCAAAAATGGTGTTTTTGACAAGGTTGGTAAATTAACTGCCTTAATGGCTGTAAAGGAAGTAAAAGGTCTGCGCTTATATAGCACCTTTTTATTAACCTTAGTGTCCCATTCACCCATTCACACACACTTTCACACTCACACTCATACACCAATGGTGGCAGAGATACCATGCAAGGTGCTAGCCTGCCATTGAGAGCAACTTGGGGTTCAGTGTCTTGCCCAAGGACACTTCGGCATGTGGACTCGTGTGTGCTGGGAATCAAACCGCTAACCCTGCAATTAGTAGCCGACCCGCTCAACCACCTTAGCCACAGCTACCCCAAGTAGGGTTATAGAGCTTCTTTTTTTAAATGCAAGCAAAATTATATTAACTTTATTCTGGTTTGTCTGTAGTCTATAGCCTGTGGTCTGGAGGCAATACCGCTGCTGTTTGCACGAGCAACACAACGTCTACGTTACAGCTCAATGTGTGTGCCAGACGACCTTAGAGAGCGAGGACTTGATACACTGCCCATCTGCTATTACGCACAAGATGCTCTGAGGGTGTGGGATGTACTACACAGGTATATTGAGAAGGTTGATAATGGGATTGAATCAGTATCTGTGTTTCCCATCATTAAATGGATGATGAAATGAAAATTCTCTCATTATTTATTCACCCTCATGTCATCCCAAATGTGTTTGACTTTCTTTCTTCTGAAGAACACAAACAAAATAATATCTCAGCTCTATTGGTTCATACAATGCAAGTGAATGGGTACCAACATTTTAAAGCTCCAGAAAGCACATAAATGTAGCATAAAATGAATCCATAAGACTCCAGTTGTTAAATCCATATCTTCAGAAGTGATATTATTGGTGTGTGTGTGTGAGAAACAAATCAATATTGAAGTCCTTTTAATAAATTCACCTCCCTGCCCAGTAGGTGGCAGTATGCACAAAGAATGTGAATCGCAAAAAACTAAAGAAGAAGAATGTGCAAGTAAATGTGGAGATTGATAGTAAAAAGGGACTTAAATAAGTATCTGTTTCTCACACACACACATATCATGTCATTTATGAAGACATGGATTTAACCACTGGAGTCATATGGATTACTTTTATGCTGCCTTTAGATACTTTTTGGACCTTTATAATGTTGGTACCCATTCACTTGCATTATAACAACCTGCAGAGCTGAGATATTCTTATAAAAATATGTTTTTTTTTTTCAGCAGAAGAAAGAAAGCCATACACAACTCTGATGGCATGAGGATAAGTAACTGATGAGAGAATTTTCATTTTTGGTTGATCTACCCCTTTAATGTGGTAATGAAGTGGTTTGTGTTTGCCATACAGGTTTGTTGCTGGCTGGATTAGATTGTATTACCGTAATGATGAGGACGTCCAACAGGACTGTGAGCTGCAGAATTGGATTAGAGAAATCTTCATGGAGGGATTCCTCGGCCTCACTCACATAGGTTCAACACCCCACCCTAAAACCCACTAATCAGAGAGCTCTACCATACTCTGCATATTTTGTCCATACTATACATAAAAATTCTTGGAGTATGCATTCAGATGTACTATAACAGTCCACGAACAGTCCATGAGGGGCCACGATATCAGTCCTGGCTCACTTGATGCTATGAAAAGAGTACTTTTTATACGAATAGTTCACCCAAAAATTACAAGTATCTCATCATACATATATGCCATCCCAGATGTGTATGAATTTCTTCTTACTACGATTTTTAGAAGAATATTTAAACTCTGCATTCAAAATCCGCTTGTCTTAAAAAGTTCATGACATTTTTGATAACAGTACATCAGAATCCATCTATACAGATATGTCAAATAAAATTATTAAAAAAAACTTCCTTATATTTTCCAGGAATTCCACAGTCTTTTCAGACCACATCTGAAATGTGCAAGTTTATCACCATGATGATCTTCTCCTGCTCAGCACTTCATGCAGCTGTGAACTTCTCTCAGGCATGTGAGGTTTTTAATAAATGGACTGAGCCCTTTATTAAAACAAGGTGTGCTGAGCACTCAGGGATGTCATATAATGCCCATATAGCTAATTCACAGACTGTCAAATCCGCATCATTATGACAAAAGCAATATTCCATCTCATTCAAATTCACTAAACATATGAAGTAACATGTTCCCACTTTCCCCCTCTTTAACTTGCCTCCATATTTAGCTTGATTACAACCTCTGGATACCAAACAGTCCAGCAGCCATGCTACGCCCCCCTCCTCAGACAAAAGGCTCAGTGTCTGAGCAAGAGCTTCTCTCCTTTCTTCCAGAGGTGAACACCTCTTGCCATGTCATTAGTGTCTTGTCCCTGCTGTCAAAGCCTGCCACAGACTATGTGAGTATTAACTGACAGTACACTGTAGATCTACTGATGTCTAGTTTGACATTGTCATTAATTTTATAGCACATCATGCAATTAACTCTATTTGGATTTGTCATCTTGATGGATGGTACTGTAGAATGCTCTTGTAATTCTCATTTAGATATTATTTTATCTTTAGGTCCCCTTGTGCCAATATGGTGAATGGTACTTCCACTGCGATGCAACTCTCAGGCTTGTGGAGGGGGTACAGAAAGAGCTGAGGATGATAACAAAAGATATTACAGAAAGGAACAGCAAGTTGGTGTTGCCTTACACTTACCTGGCCCCAGATTGCATTGAGAACAGTGTTGCTATCTGAGTTCAATTATTAAAACACCGTTCTTTCTTCTTTAAAGGCAGTTTAACTTAAGAAATGTTTTTCTGCATTTCATGGCAATTGTAACCTTGGCTTAATCATTCATCTCATTTTCAGCTATACTTAAATTTAGAGCTTGAAGCTTTGTGTTTCTTAAATGATTGAAGATTGAAACTGGTTTTATATTTCTGTACTCTGTAACTACAATTACATTCCTATCATGCTACAAATAAATGCATAATTTAGTTTCCAAAGAAAACACATATAACACAAAATGTAAGAATAAAATACTGCATAAATGAAGTTTGGTCTGGTCTATCATTTTTTAACCTCTTTGGAAAATGTAAGAAAATATGCCTTTATTGTCACTACCTAATGATAACTTTTTCGGATATTTCTAGACTATGAAGACAAGTGTCAGAAATTAACTTGATCATTTCAGGGCACTATTTGGACTTGATTCTTGGGGATTTTTTTTACAGTGATAACATGTTTTTGTAACTATAGAAAAATACAAAAAAATACTTAATTTAAACTAGTTCATTAACATTAACAAAAGATACTTTTTTACAACAATAGTAATTAGTAATTTGCTATTTCGTTTGGTGCCGCTAGTGGCGTAAAAATAACAAATTTCTTTCCAGCATTCAGCAATCAGTTGAATGTGACTTGCAAAGAAACTGCCAGAACTTGTGCGTTGACACATTAGAATATGCCTCACGATGAAAAAGTTAAGGTTTTGTACAAAACTATGGATAACATTATATGGTCTCATGTAATAATGTATATGACATGTGAATGTGTTTTGCGTTTTATAATTCATTAAACATTTCTTAAGATTGATTTTCGAAAGTCGAGCATGTTCGCTTTGTAGGCTATGCTTTTTCCACACATGCACGTATAATATATTTTTCGTTTTTAATCGGTCTTAATTAAAATCCTAACGACAAGTCTCTTATGAGTAAACATACACTATGAGTTTTGGGTTTGTTCTGTTGTCCTCTCTTTTATTTTATAGGTTGCCAGATAAGGATCTACACCTGTCTGGAATTTGGGAAGCGTTATTTAAGATGGCTGGCCTTTGTGGAAGAGAGCTCTGATCCCTATCCTGTAGCTGTGTACATCAGGAGCTGGACCTTCATATTGTTTTGTTCTTTATTGTTTGTTTATTTGCTGTTGAACATCTATTTTCTTTATTATTTATCCCCTGTACGTAATTAAATATTTTGCTTAAATATATCTTTGGACTCTGATCCCTTTATTTTGTTTATGCAATCAAATTGTGATTGTAACATTTAATGTATTCATTGCCATCGCAATGAACCAGTAAGGTGAGCTGTTTTTATTTTATTTTTTAATTAGGCCTCATAAAAGATTAGCAGATTTGTATCAACATTTGACTAACTCATATTATAGCAGTTGTAAATCACATGTCCATCTGATAAGTAAGTTTCAATTATCTCCTCATACACTTATTTACAAGTTGATTTAGAGGTCTTAGCTCTTACTGTCTCATTTGGCAAATTTAAGTATCCCCGCCTGTCGCGTGGGAGACCAGGGTTCAATTCCCAGATGGGGAGATACTGTAGATAGCTTCCCACTTTTTTGTTCTCAATACACAGTACAGCCTTTCAATACACTTATAATATACAACTTTTTTTTTTTTATCAAAACCTAACTCACATGTAATTTTCTTTTAATCTCATAAACACCTTAAAAGCTTTGAGTTTTAAAACTAAACTCTAAAAAATGTAGTTGCTTCTCCATTGAGGTGTGTCAATTTCAGCCATTATCAACTGCACAAGAAAATAGAGCTCCTCATTAGTATAATGTTAAGTATTCAAGCCTGTCACGCAGGGGTGACCAAATCTTTATTACCAGTTTTCTATTCATAATACGCAATATAGAACACCTAAAATAGAAGAGAACCTCTCAACCCCTGAAAGAAAGTGACACAAATACAATGTAAGCAATAGTTGTTTTAATGATCTACTAATCCTTACAGAGCTGTGAAATGAAGTGCCAATATTACAGGCAGCTTTGTGGTTCATTTCCAAATGTACCAAGAGCCATACAATGTCATTTTAGAACATGTACATGTAGGGTCTAAATGATGTTTGACAGATATTATAATAATAAAAAGTTCTAGTTAAAGGAAAATAGTATTTAGTGTACACCTGTAAGAAACAGGGCTTTCTTTGCCATTTTAGGATTTATCACATAACATCCTACACTTGAACATTTACAGAACCGCCTGGAGCAGTAAAACAAGACAAAAATGTACAAATTCACAGATATAGTGACACATTTTCTGTACACAAGAACAGTAGTTGTGATTGTGAACCAACCAAATTGAAAGGTTACCCTGTTAAGAGCATAACAGTTGTACTTTTTGTTTCTGTGTCATTCTTGATACGTCATCAGAATCAGCTTTATTGCCAAGTATGCTTACACATACAAGGAATTTGTCTTGGTGACAGAAGCTTCCAGTGCACAACAATACAATACAGCAACAAGACAGATATAATAATAAAATTAATAAAAAAATAGCACACACACACACTAATATATATATATATATATATATATACACATATATATACACACATATATACATATACACACACAAACACACACACGCAATTATATATAATAACAGAACAGAACAGAAATAGGCTTTGCTCTTTTGAAGTTCATACCCTCCTTTTTAGAGCACACTAAACTGACCCACCCATTCACACAGCAATAGCCTAAACTTGTGAACCATATATCAAGCAGGATTTAGATAAATGTATAAGTGATCAAGTGACTTGAATAATTGACAGTGTGGTGTAGTGGCTGTTGTAAGTAAATTACATTTGATGTCATCCAAATACAGAGAATATCATCCAAAAAGCACACAATTTTACCCAGTCATACTCCTTTGTACTGCAGTATGCCCAAAATATTTACAACAGTCCAAGCAGTCCTTGTGTTAATTTGAAATAATCTTAAATATAACGTTTACAGCAACTTTGGTAATACGTTTTAACAAGGTGTATACCTAATCAAATAATCACAATACTGACAGAATGCTTAAAGGGAAAATTCTTAAAAAAAAATTAAAATAAGCTAATTCCTGCATTTAGAAAGATACATGTATCAGATACAAATAAAATGTATTTACATTTGTCAGTTGTTTATAGTGCATAGTCCAGATTTGTTCATTTGCTTTGGATTGGTTTACCCATGCAAGGCATGACAAAGTGAATCTACTGAATTATACTATTTGAATTGCAATCCGATAAAGCATTTTTACTGTCTAGTTTATTTTTTTGACATCATAATACTAATCAGTTGAATGCTACAAATGAAATATTAAGATTCGTCTCCATCAGAAAATAAATGAGCATGCATACTATTATCAGACTTGAATAAAAACACAACAAAAAAAATCTTTCAAATTGCAATTCTAATTTAAGGCCCTTCTCTGTCCATTTTAAAAGGATGTTCATTACATAGAAAGTCTGTCTCTGAAATTAAGAATTCTTAACATCATTCAGGATTCCAATGACATCTTCCCTTGAAGAAATATTTATATTCAAATACATATTGTAATCTGTTTGCTTGAGTAAATAGAAATAGACGGGATACATATGCATGTCCTCTTAAATCAAAACACAGTAACTTTAACATAAGGATTAAAAAAATAAAAAATACACCCTTTGCAGATTACAGAGTTTGCTCTTCAAAATGCAAACCCATGTGTGCATTCATGTTGTAAGGGCTTAAAGTAATATTCCAGGTTGAGTACAAGTTAAGCTTAATCAACAACATTTATGGTGTAATGTAGATTACTACAAACAATTATTTAGACTCGACTCCCTAAAAAAAAGCAAACAGAGTTTAAAATGGAGTGAATAGGGTCCAATTTTTGAAGAGAGCAGAAATGTGAAGCTTTTTACAGTACATTCAGAAAGAATTTAGACCCCTTCATTTTTTCACATTTTGTTATGTTGCAGCCTTATGCTAAAATGCTTTAAATAAAAATCACATCACTCTACACTCCATACCCCATTTTTTTTAATCGGCATGTGCCTTTTACTTGTCAGGGTTGAAGGAAAGCTGAACGCAGTAAAGTACAGAGATATCCTTAATGAAAACCTGCTCCAGAATGCTCAGGACCTTAGACTGGGCTGAAGGTTCACCTTCCAACAGGACGATGACCCTAAGCACACAGCCAAGACAATGCAAGAGTGGTTTAGGGACAACTCTGTGAATGTCCTTGAGTGGCCTAGCCAGAGCCCAGACTTGAACCCAATCGAACATCTTTGGAGAAATCTGAAAATGGCTGTCCATTGACGGTCCCCATCCAACGTGACAGAACTTGAGAGGCTCTACAGAGAAGAACGGCAGAAAGTACCCAAATCCAGGTGTGCAAAGCTTGTTGCATCATACCCAAAAAAGACTTGAGGCTGTAATTGCTGCCAAAAGTGCTTCAACAAAGTATTGAGCAAAGGCTGTGAATACTTATGTACATGTGATTATTTAAAAAATGTTTTTTATAAATTTGCAAAGATTTCCAACAAACTTCTTTCACGTTGTCGTTATGGGGTATTGTTTGTAGAATTTTGAGGTAAATAATGAATTTAATACATTTTGGAATAAGGCTGTAACATAACAAAATGTGGAAAAAGTGAAGCACTGTGAATACTTTCCAGATGCACGGTACACTCTTGAAACAGTGATTATTTTAACGTTTATGGATTGTCCTCAGTCACTTCCATTGTAAGTGCCTTGTTTCCATTGTAAGATTTGAGCTTTTAGATTTTTTGAAAGGAGTAAAACTATTTGCTAAAACATTTTTTTTGTGTGTGTATGTGTGGTTATCAACTTATACCACAAATGCTGTCAATTGAGCTTGACTTGTATTGAACCCGAATCTTCCTTTAAATTCAAATTACATTTTAAATGAAGATTTTAAAATCTGTATAAAACCGGACAAACATGCACTTTGCTTTTTCTCATCAAATCCCTAAATACAACAATAGTATAATAGGTATAAAGTTTATCAAAGGAATGACATAGTGCAATTTCAGTTAAGCATGCAAGGACATTCTCCAAAAGCCACGACTTGTTATAGATTGCTATAATAGAAAGCATGTCACAGTGTCATTACTGAATGCATACAGATCTCCAGGCCTTGAAATATAGTTTCCTAAAAGACACTGATTTAAAGTATTAGTAAGCTAGAGGTGTGTGTGTGTGTTGACAAATGGTTTTGGAAACCGTTTTACCATTGCGTGTTTAATGTGTTGTCAGTAGGGGTGTAACGATTCACTCATCTCACCATTCAGTTCGGTTCGCGATACTTTAAACAAAGCCTGAATCAATAAAAGTTGATTAAAAGCAGTTTTTTTTTATTTCCTTTTAAAACATGCAAAACAGTCCCTTTCCTTCACAAGTAAAATTAAACTAAATGCACTATTCATTAGTGTTAAATGATCCATCAGAGCTGTACTGGGACTAAAAATAAGCTCAGCACATGCAATCCCCAAATGGAAATAATAATTCTGCTTCGCTGAAAATACAGAATTATGTTAGATACATATGCTTTCACACTTTCACCTATTAAAAACATTTAAAATATATTTTAAATGAATATTGTATTTTTCTAAAATAGTGTTGTCACTAATTTTATCTAAAATATTATTTTAAAAATAGATTTTAAATGGAAGTTCTTGCTTATTCAGTTAAATAATGTAGGCTCTAATTTTACTGATGAAATCAAATCAGACATGACATTTGACATTAGGATTATATTCCCTCATGGCATTATTCTACATAATATTCAGCATTATATTTATTAGATTAATAGAGCATTATCATTAAACCTCTGTAAACTTAAATTTGTTCTGATGCAGAGCTGATCGCTTTCACACTTCAAATGGACATTTGACCACTTGTGCTGAAAAGGTGCATTTACTTACATGGTGAGGGCGAAACCATCTAAAACAGTTTAATCCTGCAGACTTTGACACCAAACACATGACTGCTAGTGTGTAATGAAGCAATTTCATGCGAATTGTACAGAACAGATGTAAAAATCATTTCAAATTTGTTTTTATTTTATTTTTTAAACGGTCCCATCTCCACAATGTGTATCATCATGTTTAACCACAATGTATTGTGGCATGATAAACTGTTACACCCCTAGTTGTCAGGATTGCAGTTGCATACATTTAAAGCCTGCACATTAAGAAAGTGGCAGGGGGGCTTTGGACATAAGCTTTACTTGCTACACTTTTATGGATGGAAATGATTTGGCTACTTTTAAAGAGATGTATTTTGTCTTATAATGAGGAAGTGTCTTAAACGGTAGATTCAGTGTTTATAGATTTGTCTTGTGTAAAATTCTATGTCACTCAAAGAGTTCTTTACATCAGTGGTTTGTGAGACCTGCTAGTGGCCATAGTTTAGATGGCAGCAGTGAATTGATTCCTAGTCTTGTTCAAAGACCAGATTGGGTACTTGAATTTGTAGAATGAATCATGCAGCCATTTTACCATTACATTCTGAAAGTGTACAAAAAGATAGATAAGTACCCTCAGATTATGTCTTTGACAGAGTTGTGGAAGTAGAGCTATGAGTGCAGTTAAGTGTTGTAAACCCTGGGAGTGTGACCCTGCCATGTGTATATATGTCATGGTCAGAGCCCTGGTTCATCCTTTTTACCAAGTTCTTCTCATACATTAATGGGTGGTAGGCTCCTAGGGTGCATGCAGCATCACTGAATTGCTGGTAGTAGTGGCACAGCTCGGTTTTCCGTCGTGAGGGTAGGAATTCGTACACATGTACCACATCACACAGGGACATCATTAGAACTGTGCCTACAGTTGATGTGAAAGGAAGATGAAATTCCTTACTCTTCACTCACTGTAATAATCAATTCAATTTACATGGAGCAGGTTGCCACATGGGGTCCCAAACTAAGATCACATGACCAGCCAAATACCACTTGTTTTATCTCAGTAGTACCCTTGTTATTTGACAGTTTTGCTTGAGGAATAAATTAATCTTAGCTGACTGCAATTATTTGTAAAATGGCATCTCTAACTGAAAACAGTTTGTGTGATGCTGCATGTATGCCAATAAGTGTCAGTATACATAAAGCACAACTTAATGACTGAGTGCACCTCTACTTGCTCATAAGGGTTAAAAAAGGGTTGAATCCACATGTCATACAAGATTGCCTTGCTTTACGTTTTAACCTTAATCAAGCTTACCCAGCAGGCCTGATGAGGGTGGGTTTTTTTGTATAGGCTCAGCCATATTGTCTTGTATTCGCTGCCACAGTTGCCATTCCATTCGTGGGTGCAGAATATAAAATGGCTGTTGAGGGTGTAGTCGTCTATATCGCTGATACTGTTTAAATATTGGGTAATCGGTCTTGTTGTACCACTGCAGACAACACAGAAAGTTAGGAAGTCATTGGAGAAGGGTTACATTTTTAATCTTTTTTTCTAGTTAAAACTTTCTACATGGCCTTCTGATATTCATTTTGCCTGCTTAAATATAGCATTTGTAGCACCTACAGTACATACATTAGTGAAAAGTTTTGAAAGGGTGTGCTGTTCAGTAAATGAGAACAAAAGGTTATATTAATATAAAAAAAAATAAATAAAAAAAAAAGCAGCTCATCTCCCAGTCAGGGAATTGAACCCCAGTCTCCCGCGTGACAGGCGGGGATACTCACCACTATTCTAACGAGGATTGGCTTGGAAATAATATTGTCTATTTTTTTTTTTTTTTTTTATGTTCATTTAATGGAAAATTTGGTTTGATCAAATCCAATAAGCAGTTTTCCTGGAATTTTATGAATTTTCCAAATGTGCACAAATTGTTGGTAATGCTACAGTGAGGGGAAAAAAGTATTTGATCCCCTGTTGATATTGTACATTTGCCCACTGACAAACAAATGATCAGTCTATAATTTTAATGGTAGGTTAATTTTAACAGTGAGACAGAATAACAACAAAAAATCCAGAAAAACACATGTCAAAACTGTTATAAATTGAATTGCATTTTAATGAGGAAATAAGTATTCGACCACTCTGCAAAACATGACTTAGTACTTGGTGGCAAAACCCTTGTTGGCAATCACAGAGGTCAGACGTTTCTTGTAGTTGGCCACCAGGTTTGCACACATCTCATGAGTGATTTTGTCCCACTCCTCTTAAGTCATTAAGGTTTCAAGGCTGACGTTTGGCAACTCGAACCTTCAGCTCCTTCCACAGATTTTCTATGGAATTAAGGTCTGGAGACTGGCTAGGCCACTCCAGGACCTTAATGTGCTTCTTGAGCCACTCCTTTGTTGCCTTGGCCATGTGTTTTGGGTCATTGTCATGCTGGAATACCCATCCACGACCCATTTTCAATGCCCTGGCTGAGGG
Organism: Xyrauchen texanus; assembly: GCF_025860055.1. Lineage (NCBI taxonomy): Eukaryota > Metazoa > Chordata > Actinopteri > Cypriniformes > Catostomidae > Xyrauchen > Xyrauchen texanus. Next base: position 24,647,509 of record NC_068309.1, on the reverse strand, counting down.
AAGGAGGTTCTCACCAAAGATTTGACGGCACATGGCCCCGTCCATCGTCCCCGTGTTGTGGTGAAGTTGTCCTGTCCCCTTAGCAGAAAAACACCCCCAAAGCATAATATTTCCACCTCCATGTTTGACGGTGGGGATGGTGTTCTTGTGGTAATAGGCAGCATTCCTCCTCCAAACATGGCGAGTTGAGTTGATGCCAAAGAGCTCGATTTTGGTCTCATCTGACCACAACACTTTCTTGAGCAGGGGGACCTTGCGGGCGCTGCAGGATTTCAGTCCTTCACAGCGTAGTGTGTTACCAATTGTTTTCTTGGTGACTATGGTCCCAGCTGCCTTGAGATCAGTTCTGGGCTGATTCCTCACTGTTCTCATGATCATTGCAACGCCACATGGCGAGATCTTGCATGGAGCCCCAGACCGAGGGAGATTGACAGTTCTTTCATGTTTCTTCCATTTGCGAATAATCGCAACAACTGTTGTCACCTTTTCACAAAGCTGCTTGGCGATGGTCTTGTAGCCCATTCCAACCTTGTGTAGATCTACAGTCTTGTCCCTGACATCCTTGGACAGCTCTTTGGTCTTGGCCATGGTGGAGTGTTTGGAATCTGATTGATTGATCGCTTCTGTGAACAGGTGTCTTTTATACAGGTAACAAGCTGAGATTAGAAGCACTCCCTTTTAGAGACTCTGCTTGCTGCGGAGACCTGGCCTACAGTCCTCGGCATCGCCTGATGCCGGTGCACGGGACATCGCAAGCGGTGTGCGAGGAAACTAATGCGTGGCAAGAGGGCGGGGGTCAATGCTAGGCTAAAAACAAACCCTAGCCAGCCGGCCGGCCATCCTGCTCTCAAATGTTTGCTTGTTGGACAATAAACTGGACTACATCCGACTCCAGCAGACTACGCAGCATGAGCTTAGAGACTACTGCGTCTTTGTTTTCACGGAGACGTGGCTCAGCGACAGAGTTCCGGATGCCACGATTCAGCTAGACAGGCTCGCCTCGTTTTGTGCGGCAAGACTCGCGGTGGTGGCTTGTGTGTTTACATCAACACGGAATGGTGCAATAACTCTATGCTAGTCTCTAGTTACTGCTCATCGCTTGTGACTGTTAGATGCAGACTTTATTTACCACGGGAATTCACCACTGTTATCATAACCAGAGTTTACATTCCCCCCTGCGCTAATGCCAAGGAAGCACTCTGTGAACTGTATGGGGCTATGAGCGAACTGCAGAACACTCACCCTGACGGACCGTTTATTGTCGCCGGAGATTTCAACCATCCAAATCTCAAGACAGTGCTCCCTAAATTCCATCAGTATGTAGACTTTGCAACGAGAGTGGCGAACACGCTTGATCATGTTTACACAAACATCCCAGGTGCGTACCGGGCGGAGCCCCACCCCACCTCGGCTACTCAGGCCACATCTCTGTTATGCTAATTGCAGCATACAGACCGCTCATCAGATGCACAAAACCGCTCCAGAAGCAGGTGAACACCTGGCCAGCTGGAGCCATCTCTGCTCTTCAGGAATGTTTTGAGTGTACTGACTGGCACATATTCAGGGAGGCTGCAACATATGGCGACTACCAACTTTGAGGAATACACATCAGTGACCAGCTACATCAGCAAGTGCATTGATGATGTCACCTTCTCCAAGACCATCACCACACGCTCCAACCAGAAGCCGTGGATGTCTGCGGAGGTGCGTGCACTGCTGAGGACCCTAGACGCCTTCGGAGCAGGCGACAAGGCTGCCCTAAGAACAGCGAGGGCCAAACTGTCCCGGGCCATCAGAGAGGCAAAGCGTGCACACACCCAGAGAATCCACAGTCACTTACAGGACAGCGGCGCCATGCAACGCATGTGGCAGGGCATCCAGGCCATCACCAACTAAAGGACAACATCAGTTGCCTGTGACAAAGATGCCTCCCTACCAGATGCGCTGAACGACTTCTACGCTAGGTTTGAAGCACAGAACGACGTGGTGGCGAGGAAGACCACCCCTCCTCCCAACGACCAGGTGCTCTGTCTTACCACGGCTGATGTGAGAAACTCTACGTAGAGTCAACCCACGGAAGGCTGCTGGACCAGACAACATTCCTTGCAGAGTGCTCGGAGGATGTGAAGACCAGCTGGCAGATGTTCTTACCGACATCTTCAACATCTCTCCGAGCAGCGCTGTCGTTCCAAAGTGCTTCAAGGCCACCACCATCGTCCCCATGCCAAAGAATTCTTCAGTGTCCTGCCTCAATGAATACCATCCCGTCGCACTCACACCCATCATCATGAAGTGCCTCGAGAGGCTCGTCATGAGGCACATTAAGACCCAGCTGCCCCCCTCACTAGACCGACTGCAGTTCGCATATCGTCCAAACCATTCAACAGACGACGCCATCGCCACCACCCTCCATCTGGCACTCAACCAACTAGATAAAAAGGACTAATATGTTCGAATGCTGTTCATAGACTTCAGCTTAGCATTCAACACAATAATTCCTCAGCACCTTATTGGAAAGCTAAACCTGCTGGGCCTGGACACCTCCCTCTGCAACTGGATCCTGGACTTCCTGACTGGGTGACCTCAGTCAGTCCGGATCGGTAACAGCATCTCCACCACCACCACACTGAGCACTGGGGCCCCCTAGGGCTGTGTGCTCAAGTCCACTGCTGTTCACTCTGCTGACTCACGACAGCAATGCAGAGCTCGAACCACATCATTAAGTTCGCCGATGACACGACCGTGGTGGGTCTCATCAGCAAGAAGTCAGCATACAGAGAGGAGGTGCAGCGGCTAACGGACTGGTGTAGAACCAACAACCTGTCTCTGAATGTGGACAAAACAAAAGAGATCGTTGTTGACTGTGATGGCCACAGCCATGGCCTCACAACCAGTTCAGGAGCGGTAACCTCATACACACTATACATTTGTTGCAAATATTTATTTAGTTACAAATAACTCACAGGACACTTCATTTCACACACATTATACTTTTAGTTTTTGGGAGCACGCAACATTAGTTATTTTTGGATTGCTATTCTGTTTGTATAATTATTTTGTTTCTGAGCTTACCAGTGTTGGATTCCACACCCGGGAGAGATTCAGGAAGTCGGCTGGCTTAAAGGGGTGGCGTTTGGAGCAGGAGCAGCTTTATAGGGGAGGTGGCCTAATTGGACCCTACCACTGCTTGTTAAGTCCGAGGGGGGTAGCTTTATTCCCTGTTTGGATATTTTTGGGGTTGAATTCATATTATATTGAGTATTTTTGTTGAGTTAAGGTTAAGTAAAAGCATATTTCTTTTGGAATAAGTTTTTAGGTAGGTTTTGCTGTTATTTGTGGTTTATGTAGTAGTGTTGTTGTTAGTCTTCCCTTGTGTGTTAATTGGTTTGATCAGCCAATATATAAGTCCCCTTTGTTTCTTTTGTTTCAGGTCAGTTGTATTTTTGAGTCTCTTATGTTCAGAGCTTTAGTTATTGTCTGTTTATTTGACCTCTTTTATGGGCCCAAAACTTTATTTTTGTTTTGTTGTAATGATTTTTGGGAAATAAAACCCTTACTTTTGAACTTCCCTTGTGACTCCTCTTGCTTAACTGCTTGATCCCTCACATGGACTTTAGGAGAGCACAGAGTGACCGCTGAACGTCGACGGCTCCTCTGTGGCGATTGTCAAAAGCACCAAATTCCTTGGTGTTCACCTGGCGGAGAACCTCACCTGGTCCCTCAATACCAGCTCTTACCAAGAATGCCCAGCAGCGTCTCTACTTTCTTCGAAGGCTGAGGAAAGCACATCTCCCACCCCCCATCCTCACTACATTCTATAGAGGGACTTTTGAGAGCATCCTGAGCAGCTGCATCACTGCCTGGGTGTGGGTGTGTGTGTGTGTCCTGAGTTGCACTTTAATTATTGTTACTTTATACCTGGCTGCTACCTCAATAACTGCTCTATGCATAGAACACTATCTCATAGTACTTTATGTTTACATTTGGCATTTTTAGAAACGGTCATCTTTTTGCACTACTGCGTACTGGTCGGCGCTGCACTGTCTCTCACTGTGCCTATTGTTCTATTAATTTTTATTAATTTATTGTACTATCCTGTACTTTTGCACATGTTTGCACGTGCACATTATTTAGGTATGTTATTAGTCTGTGTAGTCTCATGTGGTTCTGTGTTTGTCCTATGTTGTTTTATGTAGCACCATGGTCCTGGAGGAACGTTGTCTCGTTTCACTGTGTACTGTACTAACTGTATATTGTTTAACGACAATAAAAAAACACTTGACTTGTATAGAAGACACTTGGGAGCCAGAAATCTCTGATTGAGAGGGGGGTTGAATACTTATTTCTCTCATTAAAATGCAATTCAATTTATAAAAATGTTTACGTTTTCTGGATTTTGTTGTTGTTATTCTGTCTCACTGTTCAAATTAACCTACCATTAAAATTATAGACTGATCATTTCCTTGTCAGTGGGAAAACGTACAAAATCAGCAGGGGATCAAATACTTTTTTCCCCCTCACTGTATTAAGGGGAATGGGGAGTTCATACCTCATGTAGATTGGAGGAGTAAGGGGCAGGATCCCAGCTTACTAAAATCCCTGTACTGTACAAAGAACTGGAGAGGAAATGGTGATCTTCTGATGCCATTACCTATAATGCAATACAAAGAATAAAAAAAATTTGTTTTTAATGAACTTGTACTGCATGAAATTCTGTATTTACTCAATCGTGTCATTTAAAACCAGTTATCGGACAATGTTTTTTTTTTTGTTTTAAGGCCTATGCCAATATCTAGAGGCAAGTCAAACTAGTATGACTTTCTTCTAAGAAGCACACTGATACTTTGAAGAATGTACAGTATGATGTGTATTTGTAAATACAGTGTGTACACCTGATACTCCTTAGGTACATATGAGACTTTGAACAAACCTCCATCATAAACATAGCAAGGAGACTGCGGATGTCAAGGTTTAGTGAATAAGGACATACATTTTGGTCTCTTTCTCAACCAAAGTAATCATATTGCTTCAGAAGACATGGGTTAATCCACCTGAGTCGTAGGGATTACAGTTATGCTGTCTATTATTTTGGACCCCATTGACTTGCATCGTATTGAAAAATACTCTAAAAGTCATATGAGTTTGAGATGGCATGAGGTTGAGGGGAAAAAGAGAATTTTCAATTTTGGATTAACTAGATTGTAAAATATTTGTAAAATCTTTTTGTTTTAACAAGATATCTGCATATTTGCAGCTGGTGTATGATTACAATTTTAATGCTATTTGCCTTTTTATCACTAGCTAAAAAAAAGTTACAGGTTACAAGGAAATGTTGAGGAGAGGCAGAATTTAATGCGGGAGTGCTTACACATCACAAGGTTGTGAACATCTGCTGAGCCGCAGCTTGATCAATCACAGCTAGCAAAACTAATTGGCCAAACAGGAAATGTATCGGCTTCTTGTGTAATGAGTAACCATGCAATGCTCTATACAGTCAGTTTCTATTTTTTACACATTAAACAGTCAACTATTAATAGAAGAAATTAAAGCATTACATTTTCCACCCCTACTTAAAATATAACACACAAGTCGTATGGACCAGTTTACATGTTTCAAATGCAGGTCTTTAAATGGAGCTTCATTTCCACGGAAGAAAATAAGTCAAATGCAGGCCCAGATGGTATCTGCGCACACAGAACTTTGCAGCAAACTCGTCAAGTCTTTCCTTCACAAAAGTTCTGTGCATATTCTACTCCTTGCATTTTTATTAAATATTTTGCCCAATTTCATTGGTAGATTTCAGATACAAATAAGAGTGAAATACTAATTATTTTAACAGATTTTGATGTTTAAATCCCTTCTGCAGAATTTCCCTGAAAAATCAGCACAGAAAATGCAAAAAATAAATGAAATAATAGTCTAGGCCTGGCTCATTTTTGGATGCATTACTACTTTAACCTCCCATTAAGCAAAGGTAAAGAAATACCTGGGAATTGATCAGACGCACTGTCGTTTTAGAGCCCACATCTTTCTCAAAGCCTGCAGTCGGTGCAGCATTAAACCGTATCACTGCATCATGAGTGTCTAGAAATCAGGAGGTCTTCAGTTATGTTGATGTTTGTAATAATGTAAACAAAAACATTTCAATTCTTAATTCAATCATAGTTAATTCATTCAAGCCAACATGTTTTTACAAATAGCACACTAATGTATTGGGTACATTTCAGGACCAAAGAAACAGGTCCATATTACTTTGACTTTAAGGATTACCTATTTCTTTCCCTAATCCAGAATTTTTAAGAGAACCTGCAGATGATACCACCGCACAAGTTTTGAATGGGCCAATGTCAGAGGTCAGTGGCCGTGGAGGTAACTGAGCAGCCCAGGGCAACTCAGCAAATGGCTCCATATCTGGTGTTATAGTTGCAATCTGCACCATATCATTTATCTGACAGAGAAGTTCAGGGCCATTAAGTTTAGACCGATGTGCTGCACCCTCAGGTCCAGAGTACTGGACCCCATATTTGTTCATTGCCTGAAATGAAAGAGAAAAGTCAGTGACAGTAGAAATTGTATAGTTCTCCAGTGACCAATTAGTTTTATTTGGATAAATGTTTTGCCATTAACAAGACTATATGTTTTAGACAAGTAATTGTTTAGTTTGCATGATGAAGGATTTTGACATTTCATATTTATTTATGCAGTAGAGCTTTCAGAGATTGCAGTACATCCCCAGAGTATTATGTAAAGTGGATTAACTGCGGAGGCTTCGTGCCTTGCTGTGCAGTAGCTGCAAATCTTGCAATTGGTTTCTGCCTTTTCATATAGTTAAGACTTTGAGGGCTGATGCCTTTCAATTTTCCTCACCTGATAGTTCTGTACCACCTTCCTCAGCCTTTTTCCCAGCATGGTGGTTGACATCTCATCATTCCAGACCTCTCCGAGTGCTCCATTAGGCCCAAAAACAACAGCATCCCCATTTGCAGCACCCACATCTCCTCTCCGTCGCCCTCCAAATATAGTCTCCAGAGCATGTCTCAGCGGTTGGGCCAGAAGCCAGTAAAATATTCCATGCTCTTTTATGTTGCCCCTAAGGTTGTGGTCCTTATAAGTGTTCTCCATAGAGTAGTTGACAGAGGACAGGATAGGAATAGGCTTTTGAGGATCTCCAGGAATGACACCTGGGAGCTTTTGAGGATCAGTATAAATGGGCTTCGATCCTCCTGTTCCCCGCAATACCTTTAATAAATCAGTGTCACTTTCAATATACATTTTTTTATTAGATAGGGCATTAATAGAGACAACATGCAGAAGTCTAGGTGAATATGAACTGCATACACCAAACACATTAACACTTTAATTGGAGAGAGACAAAAAAAAATTAATAAATAATCAGTCAAGGTGAGCAAATAACAGAATTTTCATTTTTGGGTAAACTATACCTTTAATTACGTATCTCCATGTACTTTTAGCCTATTTCAAGAACAGAATGCAGAGTAAATTTACTTAATGTACCTTAACAACAGCGTGTGTTCGTGGTTGAGCTCGAGTTCTTGCCTTCACCCCGAAAATGGCATCTGTAACTGTTATGCTGTTTTCAGCACAAAGTGTGTATAGAAGAGCCATAGTCATACAGAACAGTGCCATGCACAGGGCCCCTCGTCGAGCACGACGCCTCAACCGCCAAATCACGCTAACACGATCCATGGCAGCCCCTGGGATCTGGGTAACGAAACAGACAATATGAAGACAAATTAAAGGAGTAGAGTGCTTTAAAAGGGTAATGCTGTGGATGGCATCATCCAAAAGGTGTTGGGAACTACTGTACATAGAAGCATACAGAGTCAGTTGAAGACAAATGATTTTAAGAAAGGTTGTTCATATGTTAGTAAAATATTTTGAAAACACAATCAGAAGTGTATTTAAGTCCTAGTGAACTGCGGCACACAGTTTAGTCTTGGGGAAGGAACGGGTGAGTTTTGATACACAAGGGAATTGCTCCTCTTTGTAGATTAAACTTGACCATCTGTTTGTATTTAGTGGAAATAAAATGCATCTACTATTGCGAGACTGTTTTATATTACGTTTTAACTAATTTTATGGCACATAGACCTTTAGCCTCAAGGGCTGCAATTTGTGTTTTATAATTAGAATATTTGAAGGACTTTATATTCATGAGACAAGCAGAATATGCCATTTAATACACCATATTTCATTAACACATGTAAAATAAAACAAATATATATATATATATGTAAAAATTATTGTAAAAGTGTGGTTCATTAAAAAGAAATAAAAACTGTGATATACTACTACAATAATAATAATCATCATTTATAGGCCAATATGTTTTTTGTTTGTTTTAAAAGATTCACATTTTTACAAGCACATGTGCTGCAGCAGAATGTCACTAAACAAAATGACAATGTACAATTAAAATGTATATTTTGAGATATTAACACACACACACACACACACACACACACACACACAGTTGTGTTTCCATGTTTTATGGGGACTTTCCATAGACATAATGGTTTTTATACTGTACAAACTTTATATTCTATCCCCTAAACCTAACCCTACCCCTAAACCTAACCCTCACAGAAAACTTTCTGCATTTTTACATTTTCAAAAAACATAATTTAGTATGATTTATAAGCTGTTTTCCTCATGGGGACCGACAAAATGTCCCCACAAGGTCAAAAATTTCGGGTTTTACTATCCTTATGGGGACATTTGGTCCCCACAAAGTGATAAATACACGCTCACACACACACACACACACACACACACACACACACACACACACACACACACACACACACACACACCAGAGATACAGTGCCCTCAAAACAAGACATGTATCCTCAAATGAGACATTATCTATTACTTTAAGAGTTATTTTAGGTAAGTAACGCAAATCACTAAAACATAAGCATTTAAGATTAGATGTCGGTTATTATTTGCAGGATTACCTTTTTCCCCCGTTATTACTGTTCGAAACGAGCATGCATCTCTGTCGAGTTCGTCTGTTACCCTCGACTCGATTGGCTCCATGACAGTGACTAGCAGGTGTAGAAGAGAGATTAAACTGACAGAGCGCGCGCGCAAACTGTGACGACTGACTCCGCACTTATGTTATATAACGTGGCTTATAAGCAGATTTATATTCTTGGATTTGTAGTTTAATTCGTTATTTTTATCTGTTTGCTGTTTCCTTTCCTCTAAATACGGAGAATTACCGTAAATTCTCTAGAAAGTGACACCTCATAATTCATACACTATCAATAATTGTATGTGATGACATCACCAGGGCCCCAAAAAGATGCCTTTTGAGTACCATGGGCATAGAAGATTTTACAGTCTGATATTTTACAGTCTTAAGATTCATTTTTAAGTAAAAAAATAAAAACAAGTTTATGGGAGATTATAAATGATCAAGCCTTAAATTACTTTTGTGATTCTGTTCTTTTCTGTTTTGAAGATACAACAGATATGGCATTGTTGATTATTGGCAATTAAACATGCTAACTGATGTAAAGTATATGGACCCGTGTCATTCATCATACTGGTTTAGAACATGACTAAATGCACATACTTACCTGAAATAAGCAGTCTCTCTGAGCAAAACCATCAAGAAATCATGCTATTATTAGAAAAGCTTGTAATCTCGGTCACACTACCCATGTCTGTCCATTATATATATATATATATATATATAAAAATACACACACGCACACATTTTGGTCTACATGTTTATTGTTTTAACATGTTAATATAATGTCTACCAAAATTATTAAAAACTAATGATAAAATAAATCAATATTTTCCAATGTAATAATTAACAGCATTAGTCTGTTCATTTCACAGCTCATTTGGCCTAGTTTTGTTGTTGTTGACAAATAAATGTCAAAAATGATATTTATATATAAATTGTATTTCTACATATATATATATATATATATATATATATAAAAATGATATTTAGCCTTTGGTACACATCTTTGGTTTTCTGTTGATGAAGAGTTACTGGAGTCTTTCTGATGGTGCTGTGGGGGTACTTATGGCAAAATAGTTTGGGAAACACTGAACAAGACAACCACAACCAGTTGACTGAATGTCTTAATATAAACATGACAGTACTGAATGGCATACGTTAACCTTTATTATGCTTAATAACCAAAGAATATGTGTGGTCATGTAAATGCAATAAAAGTCTTTTCTTTATTGGGTAAAGTCATAAACAGGTCAACACAGGTAGATTTTTGCAACCGATTTCGTGTTGCATGGAAACACCTTTACTGCTGTTCTTATCACTTTATCCAATGTACGCAAGTGTTGTCTGAATGTGTCTTTTTGACGTGAAAAGCAGTGAATAACTCTATTTCAAATCTCATGTCAGCATGGTATTCTTTCCTTTTTGGATTTTTTAAATAAGCTTAATTTTGAGGCAGTTATCAGCGTATTGGTATGATGTAATAATGCTCAGAGTATAATGCAGCATATACTGTAAAAACAAAAAAACATTTGTTCACTCAACTAATAAAAAGCTAGTGGTCTTTTTGCATTGACTCCAGTTACATTAAAAAAAACTATCAATTTCTTTCAGTTTAAGAAGTTGTCAAGACAACTAAATCCATTGACAAAACTTTGTATTATTAGTTATATGGATTTAACAGGTTTTGTTCAAATAACTTTAATATTGTGACACACAAGGCTACCCAGGATGCATTGCAGCACCTAGAGATTTGATGTTTAGCATCCAATAGTTTCAATGGGAAGCACAGATTTTTCAATACAAAGCTCAGTAATGTTGACACTCAACAAACACCAATAAATAAAAAATAAGCCATTAATATCACCACGGCACATTTTTTACAACTAAAACATTCTACGGCACACCTCTATCCCACTTAGGCTAACCATCATCAATATTTTTCATTTCAAGAACTTGTCCATGTTTTCTGTCCATCTTAGTAGCGTGTTTACTTGTGTGTTTTTTTTTTTTTTTTGCCTAGCTGAATTTCAAACATTACAAGTCACATAGTTAAGCTACACTGTGTGAGGTCACAGGTGGCAAGAGTGCTAAATGGGTAATGAAAACACTACAATTTTTCTAATTTGTAGATTTGTTCTTGCAATGCTACAACAAATTACAGGGATGCAAACTCATGAGGGGTAAAAAGGTAAGAATCACTGATCCACGAAAAAAATTTCTGGGGATATTTTTTTTTTAAGAATAAGTTAAAAGCACCAATTCCAGCTATTTTAGTGATTCAAGTTTACAATTATGCAGAATTAGCTGCAAAATAAAGAGTTTTTTGGTGAGGCTTGCTTCTGTTTCACAAATGTGTTCAATTTTATTAACTGATCAGTTCAGTGACCCCTTCTGGAAATGTCACTAGGTGGCGACAAATGAGCGTCTTATATGCTATGAGTGAGTCAGTGAATCATTTTGAGTCATTCATGACCGAAATCTACAAAAGAGACTTTATAGTATTTACGCATTAAAAGATCAAAACTGATTTTTCCATCCAAAAAGACAATAATAATAGTGTTTCAATAACGTCCTTACCTTCTCCTTTATTAAATCTTGCATGGCTACAAATCTTCTGACTTCAGTATAATAATTATAAACACAAAGCAGATCTACGGTAGCCCATTTAAACTGCTGAGCATGGCTTTTATCAGAAAAGACCACAATAATAGACAAATAATAGTAATTTTGAGTTTCAATAATGTTCTTTCATCATTGTAAATTACAGCATCAAGCGCCGCATTGCCCTCCACATGACAAGCGCTGAGAAAGAGTCACAGAGGGGCGATTTTACGAGTCTGCCACGTAAAAAAGTGGGAGGTGTGCACAATAAACATTGAAATCATGTATTTGGAAGAGAGAGAAAAAGCTTGCAGTTGCTTTGATAGCAGAAAGTAATAAAATGACTCATTTATGTTTAAGTCAAAGCGTTTTCTAAATGAATTTAAATTAATTCAATAACTGGGGTCTCTGATATTCGTAAACGATAAGGTAATATTTCCATTAAAAGAAATTATAAGACATTCAATGTCTCTTCACTTTGGATAGTTTTTAAAATATTTCTTGTTGCTTCGTACTCTAAAAGCCTTGAAGAAACTTGTGTGTGAAAAACACTTTGGTGTGACGTGACTTCGTAGACTTCAATTTATTCTGCAGCGCTGACACGAGTCTTGTGAAAGACACTTAACACATATAAATATCACTCACTTTTGCACATTAATCATTGCTCTTCACAATCACAAAAGTGACCGATTATGGTTTCAAAACGGCTAATTTATCGGAAAGGTGAGGATTTTTTTTAAATACATTTATTTATTTTGTGGAATTTGATACATTTTCCACGGCACACATGACAATCTTTCACGGTACACTATTGTGGCACAGTAGTTGGGAAACACTGTATTAACTAACAGTAATGACAAAAACAGCACAAATAAACTCCATAAATTGCAAAAAAATAAGCCTACATCACTAACCTCATTAATTATTCATGCAATGTTTTTTCAGTCAACTTTGTTAAGGGAGTTGAAATGGGAAATACGATTGTTAATCCAATTTAAGTACATGTTCAAGTAATAAAAACTTACGTTGCCATGAAATTTGAGTTGTCAACTCAAAAACGCTAGTTGATACAATTAAACCTTTAAGCCAGTTTTTACAGTGTACACATATTAAATACAGCTGTTTTGATTTATTTTATCTTGTGCTTTATTCTGACAAATTGTTTCTCTTATTTTGAGCAATGTCTTCTAATAATAAGATTTGCATTGAATTTTCAAAATACTAATATTCATGTCATTAAGCCTTTAATATTTTCATATTATCATGTAATATTTGTTTACAAAGAAAATCATAGGTTTTATTTGTTGCAAAATTCAAAGTGAATTTTTAAAGTGCAAATGCATTAAAGAAATTATAATTCTATCATCATTTACTCATCCATGTGTTGTTTAAACACTGTATGTGCTTGGAGCACATGGAGCACAAAAGAAGAATTGCAGCATCAGTTACCATTCAATTATGAAAATCAATATGCAATGAAAATGAATGGTGACAGAGACTAACATGCTGCCCAACATATTTTGGGTTCCACAGAACAGTCAGGTGTTTGGAACAAATGATGACAGAATTTGCATTTTTGGCATCTACAGAATCTATGGTTTCAGGGGGAAAAAACACAATTAATTGTTAATTTTTTTAAATGGTCAAACTAGCAATAGTGATTATGTAATGATCCTGTTGGTACATATACAAATACGGCCTTCAGAAATGAAGTTTGGTCAGGGCATAAGGGTACCGATAAGAAATAAGCATTATATTTTACATTGTCGTTAACTGTAACCTGAAAAATAGGCCAATTTAAACTGAATTTACAGTATTCATAAGAGACATTGCTGCGTCTGATGGTTAATTGCTTTTATAATAGGCTACATGCACCCTTCACCAGAACTACATCTAAAAATAACATTATGGTATGGATGAAAAATTCTAATAAACCGAGTGCATGCAGTGAGGCGAATGTCTATTTCCATGGGAAATGTATGATGCTGCGTGGATGAGGCAAATAGAATATGTACGCCTACCTTGTATCTCATATTCTTCTGATGGCTGTTCTCTTGTTTGGATGAATCAGTTTACTCCAGTCGCAAGTCTAGATATTTTGTTTGATATTTTATGGGTAAAATAAAATTTTATGGGTATAAATCAAAACCTAAACGTATAATGCTTTAGTATGTTACATTACACCGATAAGAAATTGACAAATTATTTGTTTCTGTTCTTTTACCTTTCGAAGAGATCCTCTACGACTTGATAATTATATAAAGATGATCTTGTCAAGCTGATGCATGTTTGCTAACCCGCCATGTTTATATACTGCTTTATAGGCAGCGGGTGCGTTGAGAAGCGCACTGATGATTTAATTTGATGTCTAGGCGGAGCAGAACTGTTTGTCGACTGCGGCTGAGAATGCTGCTTCATCATTTCACGACTGCTAGTTACATACGTAAATTAAGCACAGATGTGCACCCAGCCAGATCTGATTGGATCAGAAAAAAGGAAGGCAATTAAATGCAGGAAAATAGAGTTTTTTTACAGACGCATTTAACGTGAAATTTCGTTTTGTTCGTCTTTATGCACCGTCCTCTGTCCTGCGCATAATGCGTCTTTATTAATAGCGTTTCTAAAATAAAAGCAGTACTGCAGTGAATATGACATGGCGTAGTAAACGTGATTCGTGAAGATATTTAAGGTTTCAATTCCGCCGTGCTCTTAATGACATATGGCGGTTCCATAGTGTAGTGGTTATCACGTCTGCTTTACACGCAGAAGGTCCTGGGTTCGAGCCCCAGTGGAATCAGTGTTTTTTTATTTTTCTAACTAGTGACTTCGTACTTTTTCTATCATGAGACCGTATGCAATAACATAGTAAAATGCTACTCAAAATAAACGTCCAGTTCCACAATTATCCATTATGCCCATGACACACAAGTTTACTGTATATTATGTTGCAATTTGTTGTTTTTTCTGTCTCAACTGACAACACGGACTTGTAACTAGAGATATGTAGATAGAGGGAAGTAGGAATGAGTAATGTTTTATAGAAAAGCCCTTTGCAATACAGTGCGGGCTGTGTCTGTCACATAACAGGTGAACTCATATTTAGTGTATAGTGTATTTAGAGTAAGATTATTACACTCAAAAAAATATTCAGCCTATTTTTAAGATGTATGCATTTCAATTTAATAATAAATTTTCATCTAATTGAATTGCCTAATCTTTAACCTTAAAAAATGCCAGTTTTATTCATAAAATTTTCTTCAAGACTATTCAATTCAATTACATGGAAATTTGTTATTAGATTGAAATGGATACATCTTAAAAATAGGCAAAAATATTTTTTTGAGTGTATATAAAAAGAAACTGGCGTTCCCCCCGCTGCCACATACCCCCACCGCCCGACTCAGGCCGGGGCATCATCCGGCCTGCCTACCACTTCCCTTACGACTCAGTACCCTTACGACTCAGTACACTTGACATTGTGTAGTTATGCATATAGGGACATGACCTAGTTGAAACTATAATAACAGTAATGCCAGTTATTCTAATATTGGCTATGGTGTTTGAGCCCCACCTCTTCTGGCACGAAACAGTCCGCTATAAAAACTTGACCACGCCCCCGCTGCCACATACCCCCACCGCCCGACTCAGGCCGGGGCATCATCCGGCCTGCCTACCACTTCCCTTACGACTCAGTACCCTTACGACTCAGTACACTTGACATTGTGTAGTTATGCATATAGGGACATGACCTAGTTGAAACTATAATAACAGTAATGCCAGTTATTCTAATATTGGCTATGGTGTTTGAGCCCCACCTCTTCTGGCACGAAACAGTCCGCTATAAAAACAGGTGCATAAACACCATTTCCTTAGAATTTCAAGTCAAGTCAAGTCAAGTGTTTTTTTATTGTCGTTCAACCATATACAGTTAGTACAGTACACAGCGAAACGAGACAACGTTCCTCCAGGACCATGGAGCTACACAAATCAACATAGGACAAACACAGAACCACATGAGACTACACAGACTAAATAACATTCCTACATAAAGTGCATGTGCAAACGTGTGCAAAGTACGGGACAGTACAATAAATTACTAAAAGGAACAGGACAATAGGCACAGTAAGAGACAGTGCAGCGCCGACCACTACACATTTGTAATCAGAGTAGAGCACAAAGATGACACTTCTAAAATGCTAAATGTAAACATAACTGTAGCACAGCTCCCAAAGGATGACACGGGGAACAGCTTCTTGCTCAAGGTAAGGATCTTTAATTAACACACTTTTCTATTATACACACAATTGTACAGCACACTTTCTTCGTAGTTGCTGGTCTGGGTGTAGGCACTCTCTCTCCCGAGGCTCTGTGGCTGCTGCTCTTTTATGCCGCTCTCCCCATGCGTACTGTAATTAGACACAGGTGTTATACATAATTTAGCTCAGGTGTAAGCGCCCTTACCGCTTTTCTCTCCCGGACGGGCGCTTGACCACGCCCCCGCTGCCACATACCCCCACCGCCCGACTCAGGCCGGGGCATCATCCGGCCTGCCTACCACTCCCCCCCCATTTCTGGAGAGGAAGTCAGCGGCAGCCAGCTGCACCCCCCGTCTGTGGACCACCTTGAATTTAAAGGGCTGGAGGGCCAGATACCAACGGGTGATCCGGGCGTTAGTATCCTTCATGCGGTGAAGCCACTGGAGTGGGGCGTGGTCCGAGCAGAGGGTGAAGGCCCGCCCCAGCAGGTAGTAACGGAGTGTGAGGACTGCCCACTTGAATGCCAGACACTCCTTCTCTACGGTGCTGTAATTGGTCTCCCTCAAGGAGAGCTTCCGGCTGATGTACAGCACCGGGCACTCCTCCCCCTCCACCACCTGCGAGCGTCCGTCTGCAAAACAAAAGGGAGAGAGAAGTCAGGTGTATGCAAAAGCGGCCCCCCACAAAGTGCAGCTTTAATCTGTGTAAACGCCTGTTGGCACTGCTCCGACCATTGGACCGGATCTGGAGCCCCCTTTTTAGTGAGGTCAGTCAGCGGGCTGGTGACATCCGAATAATTAGGCACAAATCTTCTGTAATAGCCAGCCAATCCAGTCCAATTCTTCCGAACTACTTTCTTTTTATGTTCGGGCAAGCGATAGGGGCGGCAACGTACCACCACACCCGGCTCGGTCTCGATGTGGTGTTGCATGACATTTGTGCGGCCCGGTAGAGGAGAAAACATGTCTGCAAACTCTTTTTGTAGTTCGGAAACCTCTGCGAGTTGGCGCGGCGAGAGGTGGTCTCCACAAGGAACCGGGGTGTTAGGATTGCAGGCTTTGTTTACCTCTGGTCCGAGCTCTGCCCTCTCCGGAACTACCATTGCCAAAGTCACAGAGGCCGCCTCTTCTCTCCACAATTTCAGGAGGTTGAGGTGATATATTTGACGCGCACCCCCTCTATCGGTACGTTTAACCTCATAATCGAGATCCCCTACTCGTCATGTGACCTCAAAGGGTCCTTGCCACTTGGCGAGTAATTTCGAGCTCGATGTTGGGAGTAATACAAGGACTTTATCTCCCGGTGCAAATTCCGTAGCTGAGCACCCCTGTCATACAGCCGGCGTTGGCGTTCTTGAGCCTGGAGCAAATTCTCCTGTGTTAATTGCCCCAGTGTGTGGAGCTTTGCTCGAAGATCAAGAACGTATTGAATTTCATTTTTACTATTAGAAGGTCCCTCCTCCCAAGCTTCACGGATGACGTCGAGGACCCGCGTGGGCGTCGCCCGTACAGCAGCTCAAATGGGGAAAACCCTGTGGAGGCTAGCGGGACCTCTCGTACTCGCGAATAACAGGGGTCCAGCCACTTATCCCAATTCCTAAGCGTCTTAGGTATGCAATTCATGAATCATATTTTTGAGCGTTTTATTAAATCGTTCCACCAGTCCATCTGTCTGAGGATGGTACACGCTAGTGCTTGAATCGACTTAATGCCCAAGAGTTCAGTAAAGTTCGCGAAGTGTTCGTGACATAAAAGTAGTGCCTTGGTAGGTGAGGATTTCTTTCGGAACCCCCACCCGGGAGATTATCTTGAAGAGTGCCCCGGCAACACTACGTGCTGAGATGTTGCTCAAAGGCACTGCTTCCGGATATCGCGTTGCGTAATCCACCAGGACTAACACAAAGCGATGTCCGCGTGCCGTCCGTTCTAATGGCCCGACGAGGTCCATTCCAATTCTCTCGAAGGGAACCTCGATCAATGGAAGGGGGCGCAATGGCACTTTTGGGGTGGCCGGTGGGTTTACCAGCCGTGTTGTTTACCACCTGCGGACGTCGCCGCCAATGCCCGGCCAATAGAAACGGGCTATTAGACGGAGAAGTGTCTTCCTTTCCCCTAGGTGACCGGCCATAGGTTTATAGTGAGCCGCCTGGAAAACCATTTCCCGGCGGCTCCGTGGAATCAACAATTGTGTCACCTCCTCCTTTGTTTGAGCGTCCTGCGTCACTCTGTACAACCGATCTTTAATAACCGAAAAATATGGATATGAAACGGTGATGCCCGGCCAGAGTTGTTGACCATCGATTGCTCTCACTTGGTCAAAAGCGTGCTTAAGGGTTTCATCCCGCGACTGCTCCAAGGGGAAGTCCCCCTCCGGGAATTCCCTGAGAGGAGGGGCGACAACCTCGCCCCTTCCCTCATCATTCGGAGCAGCCGAGGACGGCCCCGTCTCCGCCTCCCCCGCCAAAGCATCGCACATCACACATCTCTTCACTTTCATGCAGGACCCATCCGCACAAACTCCCTCCAATAAATTTCTAAAATTCGGCCAATCAGTACCCAAGATTAGCAGATGGGTGAGGCGGGAACTAACCGCTGCCTCCACACTATGTTTTTCTCCCCAGAATTTGATCGCCAAAGTCACCATGGGATACTTGTGAACATCCCCATGCACACACCTCACCCTCACCCGTTTAGCTGAGCCCAAAGCCCCGGGTTGAACCAAGCGTTGGTGGATGGTGGTCTGGTTACAGCCGGTATCCAACAATGCTTGGTATGTACCCCCCGGATCCTTACCGGAATACGGTATGCTCCAGCCCGATCGGGGGCAGCCTGCGGGACATTGGAGACCCGCACCACCGTCCCCACTTCCATCAGCGGACACTGATCCCGGAAGTGGTCCGGGTCTCCGCACCTCCAGCAGGCCGGCCCAGGCACCACGGCCGCACCCGTGCTGGCGGGCGACCCACCTGAGGAGGAGAGCGGCTGAAGGACGGGGAAGGGGTAGGCGGGTTCTCCCACGGCCGGAAGTTGGTCTCACGAATCCTCCACGCCTGTGCGGGGCAGGAACGGGCCCTGGGGAGAGAGCAGAGCGAGAGGGAAGAGGGGAGGGGGAAAAAACAGGGGAAGACACAGGGGGAGGGGAGAGAGAGAGAGGGCTCATCCACCCTTGGAATCGCCGCCATGTGGTCCTCCGTGAGTCGTATGGCTTCCTCCAGCAATGCCGGGCGGTGGCACTGGACCCACTCCGCCGTTCTCCTGGGCAAGCGTTGGACAAACTGCTCCAGTACCACCTGGTCGACAAGTCCCTCGACGTCGCGGTCCCCCGCAAGCAGCCACCTCCGACAGGCGTCCCGGAGCCGTTGGGCAAACGCGAACGGGCGGTCGGACTTCTCCAGCTTCATACCCCGGAAGAGTTGGCGATTTTCTTCCGGGCTCCGACCAACCCGTTGCATGATGGCTTTCCTCAAATCCGTATAAGCCAGGAGGTTTGTTGCCGGCAGTTGTTGGGCCGCGAGTTGAGCTTCCCCGGACAAGAGAGGGACTAGGCGGGCTGCCCACTGGTCTTGCGGCCAACCCCAAATTTCCGCCGTGCATTAAAACAGATCGAGGAACGCCTCTGGATCATCTGCCAGCCCCATCTTCTGTAACACGGGCGGGGGCAGTGTGGCGCGGGTGTCCGGGGTCGCGGCTGCGGCTGAAGCGGCCTCCTGGCTGAGGAGGCTCCGGATTGCGAGTCGGTCCTCTGCTTGAGCCTGCATGATCTCGAAGAATCGACGATCCTGGTCCTGCTGGAGCTCAAGCAGGGATTGTTGGTGGCTCTGATGGAGTGTAGCAAGGGACTGGAGGACTTCCGCCAGCTGGGAGGACTCTACGGGGCGACCCTTCTCCATGCTCGGACGATTTCTCCAATTTTCCTTTTTCCCGGGTTTCAGCACCAGTGTA